>NC_058130.1:63371722-63402841 GCF_016433145.1 Gracilinanus agilis
GAAGGAAGGAAGGAAGGAAGGAAGGAAGGAAGGAAGGAAGGAAGGAAGGAAGGAAGGAAGGAAGGAAGGAAGGAAGGAAGGAAGGCCTATCACAAAATACATTTCCTCAAAATTAGGAGTCAAAGAATCATCTTCATACTAAAATGAATAACTCACATTTATACAATACTTTTAGACTTATAAACCTCTTACAACAAGACTATTAGAGGCCCACTGGAAAGATTTGAAATCAGAAGAATTGGGTTGAAATCACAGTTCTGCCACTGTGTGCCTGTGAGCCAATCACTTAACCCCTTCAGGTTTCAGTTTCACATTTTGTAAAATGAGCCTGTTGGACTCAATGACATGTAAGGTCTATTCCAGCTCTAAATCTATGAACCTCTGATTTCCCTTTTACTAAAGAAGAAACCAAGGCTCAGAAAGGATAAACAATTTGTCCAGGGCCACACAGCCAGTAAGAGTAAGAACTTCAATTCAAACCTAAGCCCTTCCTGATACAAGTCTAGCACTCTCTTCATTATCCCATCCTGCCTTACAGACAAAGCAACCAAAAGGAAACATCTTTGGTGGTAGTTTTTGCCTAGATAGATTAGTCACACAAAGACACTGTTCTCATCATGTCATTCTGCTGCTCAAAAAAAATCTTCCTATTGTTCCCCATTGGCTTTGAAATCAAGTCCAAATTCTTCATCCTCATGGACATACCTTGTCATCGTACAGTCTTATCCTTTCTATCCACAGCTCTTATCTCCTACAGCTTATCTCCCACAGCTCTTCAAAATGTACCTTCTTCTAAATCAAGAAGATCCCTATTCTCTCCATACTCGTTATTATCTCTCTGACTTAGCTAAAACCTTATCCCATCCCAACTCTACCCCCAACCACATTATCCTCTCACATCTATTAGCCATAGTGAATATAGCATTGACCATGAAGTAAAAAAAAAAAGTCAATTCAAGTCCCAGCTTAGTTGTTGTCAAGAAAGTAATTTAGGAGGTAGCTAGATGGCTCAGCCAGGCAGGCCTGGAAATGGGACATCTTGGGTTCAAATATGGCCTCAGGCACTTCCTGAGATCCTGGGCAAGTCACTTGACCCCAAATGCCTAGTCCTTACCATTCTTTTGTCTTGGAACCAGTTTTTCTATCCATTCTAAGACAGAAGGCAAAGAGTGTTTTTTAAAGAAAGTAATTTGAAATCCCTAAAGTGTTTTGGGAGAAACAATGATACAGAGGATAGAAAACTGACTTCAGAGTCAGGAAGAGCTGGATTCTTAAACCATCACTGAAACACTATCTCAAAACTGAGTGTCTAATGGGCACATTCCTTGTTTGTTTCTGTCTGCTAAATAAATTAGTCTGCATCCCATCCCCAATGGGACATAAGAAGCCTAGCCTGAAGGGACATAAAGAAAAATATCTGTACATCAGCACCAAGGTCAATTCTTTGGATGGATATTGGTGGAGGCATGTCTTATCTTTCAAAAACTGGCAATTTGTCATGCAGTAATCCACAAGGATTAGCCAAAAGAGCTTTAAAGTCTGTGTTTCTCATTTCATATGGAGAGAAAGGAGAATATTAGATGGCCTCCAGAGAGTGTGCTATGTGTGTGTTTCTTCCAGGGACATAGAATGCCTATGTATATACAACATGTAAGTCTGTTCTAGAGAAGGAAGTAAAAGAGCCAAAGAAATGCATTTTTACTCTCCAGATTATGAGGAAGAAGGAAATATTCTGTTAAGGGATAATTGTCTCAAAGAAACAACAAAGAATGAAAAGGATAGAATGAGAAAATAGGACATTTTCACCTAGATCAGGAGAAAGGCAGGTTGAATGTGTCACCAAGAAGGAAAGGCAAAAAAAAAGACCACTGAACCTTTGGGGATATAGAAAATATGAGACTTCCTGTTGAGAGGGTGTGAGGAGTTCAGTCATATCTAGAAGCAACTTCTTGGGCCCAAAGGAATGAGAACGTAGTTCTGTGGATGCCTTCAGGTAATGGATAATCCAGGAACAGTCACAAGAAGAAAAGAATAGTTGTGGCAGTTATGAATTTCCCACTGGTGGATGCTGAAGCAAGTGTTTTCCAATTCAATTTATATAGATCTGCTCTCTTCCCAAGACATGTATCTGAACAGTTCCTCAGAACTGTCAAACCTGACAACCACTCCCTACTTCTGGTGATCCATAAGGGAACAAATGATACCATAAGATGGAACTTAGAAAGTAATGCTGAGGCTGATGGACTCCTGAGCAAAGAACTGAACCCTGGAAATATAGGTGCTGTTTTCATCACTCCAAGTAATTCAAGTATGCAGAAGAGAACCTCAGATTCTAGAAGTGAACAGTTACCCAAGAAAATAGCATCTGAGAATAGGATTTAGATTCTAAGGACATGAATGAAAAATATTAAAATGACGTCTCTTTCTTTTAAAAATGTTATTTGTTATATGGGATGACCATCTGGAAAGAGAAGAGAGAAGGATATTGGGAAGAAGATTGATAATGTTTAAAACAAAAGATATCAATAAAAATTTATTCACAACAGGAAAAAATGACAAACTCTTGGTCAGGAATGGAACACATTTGTGGATAGAATACTTGGGTCTTTAAACAGGAGAGAAAATGAGAAAGAAAATTGTTCATATATACCTGACATTCCTGATATTAAATAAATGTAAATATTAAAAAGAAGCAGGAATAGCATAGAAAGAGTAGCAGAGAAGAGAATCAATAATTGGTGGGAAGCAATAGCCAAGAAAAGAATAGGAGATACAATAAATAACAGGCAGTTGGACTTGATGACTTCCAATACCTCTTCCAGTTCTAAATCTCTGAAACTGTGATCCACACTGAACATACAGCAGGCAGCACTCCCTGAAGGCTCATGTTTGGGACAATGTCCTCATTTCACTTCCCCTCGTGAATGTGGAAGAAGGTACATGCCTCTTTTTCAGACTCTTAAGGTGCTGAAGTCAATTCACATAAATCCTTTGCCATTCGGGTAATTAAGATGATGACTCAATAACCCCAAATATGAGTTAATATTTCCAGATTGGAAAGGAATTTGAATGCAGAATAGCAACAAGTTAGTTCTGGGTTCTAAGGCTTCTAGAATAGAATATGAGTGAGATTTCTCCAGGTTTTGCAAGAACCCCAAGAGCACTGACCCTGAACAACCTAATTATGTGCACTGTGTTCTGGGAAGAGCAAGCCAAATTTCTGACAAACTCTCTGGCTTATACTCCAGGGTAAACAGTGCCCCATCCCAACAGAAAATTCATTTCAAACCTAGAATATTCTGTTCATAGCAGCAGGAAGGTTCAGCTGATCCCAGATCATTTTCTAAAGGCAAGCTTAGTTCTCAGATCACTAAGTACTCAGGACCTCAGTAAAATAGGACTTGAGGTCCCAAATTCAAAATAAGCCATCTATATTTTTCCTTTCTCCATCCTTTGAATTAAAAATTAGAGAGAGAAGATACCTTAGAGATCATCTCAAAAACCCTTCATTTTACGGAGATAGAAACTAAGGCTGAAAGAGAGAGAGAATGGTTTTCCTATGACTACATAGCTAATAAAGAATTCAGATTTGAATTCAGGTCTTCAGATACTCCACCCCTCAGTCAAGACCCTCATGCTATTCCTCGCCCTAATTCTGGTTTTCATGATAAATCCTATCTTCAGATTTCTGCCACAGGAGCAAACTTAGAGTACCATAACTTTCCTGGAATCTGTCAGACCACCACCATGATCTCTTGATCTGTTCTAACATTTACGAGGCAGCAGGTTTCTCTCTGGGAAAACAAACCTCAGCTATGTATCAGGAAATCAGAGTCCTGTTCCCCATGACTGGAGATTTTTAAAAGATGGCTGGGAAATTAGACTTCTTGAAGTCCCTTCTAGTTCTGATATTTCATTCTTCTAAATCCCTTTTCCTTTTCTGTATCTCTTTTTTTAACTGGTGCCTTTTGTTTTCACATCCCATTCATTTCTAATTATATTTCTTCTCACCCCCTACCTAGCAAGTCTTCCTTTGTAGCAAAGATTAAAAAAAGAAAAAAAAACTCAACAAAACCAACCAATATATCTATCACATCTGGCAGCCATCTGCAAATTCCATAGCCATAGCTTCCACCTTTCCTTCCCACTGTTCATCTGCCCTTCAGTAGGTATTTTCAGGCACATTCCCCAGGAGATCCAAGTCAGAAAGATCAGTCCTATAGCTACCAAAATACTCATAGTAACGCTTTTGGTGGTAGTAAGAATTAGAAGCAAAATAAGTGAGTATAGTCTCTCCAAGGCAAGGTGTGTATAGTTTCATCTCTTCTCTGGGGCCAAACACATTTTAGTACATTTTATCATTCTTTCATCTATATTATTATCATATTTGTCTATGTTGTTTTCCTAGTTCCACTTTCTTTAATTCTATATCAACTTGCACACAAGTCTTCTCATTTTTCTCTGAATTCCTAATATCTCACCCTCAGGCTATGATCCAGAAAGCATTGCCATCAGACTCTTAAAATGCCAAAATAGATGCAAAACCAGAGTTTGCCTCTTTGGTGATGTTTTTAACTTAAAATCGAGACTTGTGGGAAGACATACCATCTGCTGAGTCCCATGAGAGGAAGGGACAAAAACAGATTTGAGTGGGTATTGTCACTCCTGGATGAAAGTTACCTGCATCCTCCCGGCTCCCTTCTTCACATCCTAGACTCACAACATAGAATGTAGTGGGATGTCTGCTCCCCTCACCACAATCTAATAGCCAGACTCTTAGCAAAAAATAGAGGAGAGCCAGGGAGCTGCCACCCAAAGGTCAGATGTATCTTCTCATCATAGCTTGCCTTCCTCTCTTCCTTGCACATGATGTGTGAGATAGAATCTCTTCTGACCTCTCCTTCCTGCAAGTCTCCATGTCAAGTTCAAAAGGACATCAATATTTAAAATGATGGACCACTGGAACAAGATCTATTTGGCCACTTCTGAGTTTGATATCTTTATGGCAATCCTCTCCAAGCAGTATCCAGTGTCCTGGAAGCTGAGGAGCTATACTTCCTTCCTTTCTTTCTTTTTTAGATATTCTCTATCTTAGAATCAATACTAAGTATTGGTTCCAAGGCAGAAGAGCAGTAAGAGCTAGGTAATTAGGGTTAAGTAATTTATCCAGGGTCACACAACTAGGAAGTATCTGAGAGCAGATTTGAATCCAGGTCCTCCCAACTTCAGCTTGGTACTCTATCCACTGTACTACCTTGCTGCTCCAGGCAGTACTTCATTTCAGGATTACTTCAATATAGTCAGTTTCCAACATTTTCTTGGCCATTCTCCAGTCTATAATAATCTATTTTGCTTCTAAATCTTTGCTACCACAAAAAGTGTTGCTATGAATATTTTGGTAGCTAGAAAATGATTCTTTCTGCCTTGGATCTCCTTGGGGATATGCCTCAAGACACCTGTAGAAGAACAGATGAAGAGTGGGGAGAAGTGAGGCAAAGATAGCAAGAAGAAAAAGACAACAGCAAGAAGGACCAAAGAACTTGGTATCTTCCTCTTCCCCCTAATCTTTCCCATCTTCCTAACTTCTCCATTACGATGGAGAGAACCACCAGCCTCCCAGCGCCTCAGGCTCACAACCTAGATGTCACCCTCCAGTTCTCCTTCTCACCCTTTATAGTGCATAGATATTGAATATTAATTTTAAAATCCACAATAGTCAATTGATTACAAAGGCTTGCTGATTTTACCTTTATAACATGCCTTACATATGCCCCACTTGTCTCTTCCAACATGGCTAACACCCTAAGGCAGATCCTCACTGCCTCATGCCTGGACTATTAGATTAGCTTACTGGTGGGTCTGTCTGCCTCATGTAAGTATACATAAAGGAAGAAGAAAGATCTGAATGAAGGTCTTGTGGACTGTAAGATCGCAGCTCTTTCTGCCTCCAGGCAGTGTGACCCAAGGCAAGTCATTTAATTTCCTAATGCAACTGACAACTCTCTTAAAACTAAAATGAATGAATGAATGAATGAATGAAGTAAGCACTGGAGTACAAAGAGACGTGCCAGGTAAATATTGTTTTCAAGGAGGGCATGTTCTTATTGGGTAGGGGAGAAAGGAAATAGTCATTTATTAAGCACCTACTATGTGCCAAGCACTATGCTAAGCACTTTAGAAATATCTGATACTCACAACAACCTGGGAGATCAGTGCTATTGTTATCCTCATTTTACAGATGGGGAAACTGAGACAGATGTTAGGTGACTTGCCCAGGGTCATACAACTAGTAAGTATCTGAATATGTAAGTGGATGAATAGGAACTCAGGTCTCTCTGATCCCAGGTCCAAGGCTCTAGCCACTATACTACCTAGCTACTGCTTCTCCAGTGAGTGAAATAACACATACAGGAGGTTTCAGCTTCAAACCAAATGGAAAGGTTAAATAGACCCTTAGGGCAGAGTAGCAAAGCAAGTGGTAATGTATCTTCATTAATTTCATTTTTATTGCTAAAGCAGTATGTTTCCTAATGTTAACATTTGACAATAGCAGTGAGGACTTTATTTTTTTTTATTTTTTAAGATATTTTATTTTACCAGTTACATGTAATAACAATTTTCCATATGTGTTTTCCAAAGTTATAAGATCCCAATTGTCTCCCTCTCTCCCTTCCTTCCCCCTTCCTGGAGATCTGAGTTATACATGTATTATCATACAAAATATATTTCCATATTGTTCATTGTTGTAAGAGAATACCATTAAAAACTCAAATAAACTAAAGTGAAAAACAGTATGCTTTCAACTGCATTCTGACTCCAACCGTTCTTTCTCTGGAGGTAGAGAGTATTCTTTATCATAAGCCCTTAAGAATTGTCTCGGATCATTGTACTGCTGAGAGTAGATAAGTCTTTCACAATTAATCATCATACAATATTGCTGCTACTGTGTACAAAGTTCTCCTGGTTCTGCTTATTTTACTCTAATTCAGTTCGTTTATGTCTTTCCAGCTCTTTTTGAAATCATCCTGTTCATCATTTCTTCCAGCATAATAGTATTACATCATCATATACCATAATTTGTTCCACCATTTCCCAGTGGATGGATATCCCCTCAATTTCCAGTTCTTTGTCTCCACAAAAAAGGGATACTATAATATTTTTGTACAAGTAGGTCCTTCCCCCACATCCCCTCCCCACTTTTCTTTAAATCTCTTTGAGATACAGACCTAGTAGGGGTTTTACTGGATCAAAAGGTATGCACAGTTTTTGAGCCCTTTGGACATAGTTCCAGATTGGATCCATTCACAAGTCCACCAACAATGTATTAGTGCCCCAATCTTGCTACATCCTCTCCAATATATATCATTTTCCTTTACTGTTATATTGGCCTATCTGATAGATGTGGGATGGTACTTCAGAGTTGTTTTCATTTGTATTTCCCTAATCAGGAGTGATTTAAAATGAGGACTTTCTTTTCTAGGTCTTCAGTAGCTGTGACAGCTAAGAAAGAAGCTGCAGTTCAGACAGAGGACTTTGCCAGGTATAATCTCCACAAGGGCTGATTTCCCCTCTCTAACACTCAAGGCCACTAGATGGCAAAGTAGAGGGAGTACTGGGCCTGGACTTGGGAAGACTCATCTTCCTATGTTCAAATCTGGCCTCAGAAACTTGCTATGTGATCCTTGGCAAGGCATTTAACCCTATTTGCCACAGTTTCCTCATCTGTAAAATGGGAATAATGATAGCATCTACCTCTCAGGGTTGTTGCAAATATCAAATGAGGCAATAATTGGAAAGCTCTTAGTACAGTGGCTAGCACACAGTAAATGCTATATAAATTCTAGCTATCATCATCATTATTATTATTAATGGCTACAAGGAGAAGACTGGAAGCAGGATTGGTTGACTGGTGGATGGACAGCTATTCCCAGAGCTCTCAGGCTCAGATTTTGGGCTGTTTCCAAAAGGATCTGAGAGGAGGTAGTGGTAAAGATGGTAGCATTGGTTTGACCCAGCTGGCATACCCTTGTCCTCACTCTTCTTCCCAATGCCTTGCTCCTTCAGCTAGGTTGGCTTGCCTGCCCTACTGGTGGCAGTTAGTTGCTTAGCATCTGAGAATTGCAATAGTTGCCAATCTACATTGGTAGAGGAAGTTTTCTCCCCAGGAGTTTCTTATACCAATAGAACAACAGATCCAGTCCAAAAATAATAATAATCAACCAATGGCTTAAACACTAAAAGAAACTGGCACATGGTGTGGTCTATAACATTTAGACAATTTGGGGACTCTTTTAGAAAAAGAAAAGAAGGGTGTGATGACCGGAAAAGAATATTAAACCAGACTTGGGATATCCAGGCTCAAGGCTACCTTCCTAAGCTGACTTCTATTTTTTGTTTTTTTTTAAAGTTCTTACTTTCTCTTAGAATTGAAACTAAGTATTTGTTCCAAGGCAGAAGAGGGGTAAGAGCTGTACAATTAGGGTTAAGTGACTTACCCAGGGTCACACAGCTAGGAAGTAAGTATCTGAGGTCATATTTGAGCCCAGATCCTCCTGACTCCAGGCCTGGTACTCTATCCACTATGCTACCTAGCAGCTCCTTCCAGGCTGATTTCAACCAATTCACTTGGCTTCCAATATTTGCTTATACTTTTCTATATACTTTTCTTATGCTTATACTTATACTTTTCCCTGATCCTTTGACAGTTGATTTGAATTTATTTATCTTGGCTTCCTACATGCTTTCTCCTGTCTTCTTAGTGTTAATGTAGAGTAGTGGTTCTTCCTGACACAGTTCCTTGCCAAGATCACACCCTAAAGCCTATAATACCCATTGGTCTCACTTGATTGGATAGCTAGGCAGTGAAGTGAATAGAATCCTGAATCTGGAGTCAGGAAGACCTAAGTTGAAATTTGGCTTCAGACACTATCTCTATGACCCTAGACGAGTCGCTTAAACCTGTTTGCCTCTGTTTCTTCATCTGTCAAATGAGCTGGAGAAGGAAAAGGCAAAACCACTCTGGTATCTCTGCCAAGAAAACACCAAATGGAATCACAAAGAGTAGGATATGACCAAAAATAACTAAACAACAATAACAACAAATCATGAGATTCCTGATCCTGGTCCTAGTCAGCCCTACCTAGCAGCTGCCTGAGACCAAGCACTGATGCCCCAACTTCTACTGGGAGAACTATAGGACATTAAGAATTAATTAACCTGGACTTAAAGGGAAGACCTCTTCAAGTTCTGACCTAGTAAGACATTTTCACTAAATACCCAGATGAGTTCGTACAGTGGCATTGCACAAAATGAGATGATTTGGTAAAGGGGGTGGAGCATGGGGCACAAAAAAAGAGCCCTAGAGGAGACCTGGGGTCAAATCTTGGCTCTGACACCTACTACCTTGGTGCATATGGACTAGGCTCAATCCCTCTGATTCTTAGTTTCCTCATATTTTAAATGGAAATTGTAACAGCCATCTTGCAGACCTGTTCATAGGAAAGCATTCCATTTAAAGTAAGTTGCTTTTATTGGTCACCATAGGAGTTGTGTGCTGGTATGATCTTCCACACCCCTCCCAAAAAATGTATAACATATACATTTATAAATTTAATCTGGAGTATGAACATTCATTCCATCATTTTCTTAAGTCTAGACAATCAACAAAGCAATAAATCAAGGTCTGATTTATGGTGTTTCTGAGATTTAACCATCAGTTTCTGATCAAACTGACTCTCTAGTGAATAACAATTCTAATAATAACCAAATAATAGTTTTAATCTTTGCTGCCTCAGATCCTCTTAATGAGATGGTAAAAGTGAGGCACCTTCTCTGATCACTAGAGATCAGAATCTTTTGCTAATGAGTTGTTTTTCAGTCATGTCTGATTCTTTGCGTCCCCATTTAGAGTTTTCTTGGCAAAGATACTGCAGGTGTTTGCCATTTCCTTCTCCAGCTCATTTTGCAATTGTGGAAACTAAGACAAACAGGGGTAAGTAGCTTATCCAGGGTCACATAACTAATAAGTGTCTGAGGTGAGATTTGAACTCAGGAAAATGAGTTTTCCTAAGTTTAAACCCAGCACTCTATTGAACCACTTTGCTGCTCTACAAATCTATGAATTTCGTTTTTAGTAACATTTTATTTTTCCCAATTACACGTAAACATAATTTTTAACATTCACTTTCTTTTTTAAAAACTTGTTTTAAACCCTTATTCCATCTTGAATCAATACTGTATGTTGGTTCCAAGGCAGAATAGTGGTAAAGGCTAGATATTGAGAATTAAGTGACTTGTCCAGGGTCACACAGCTAGGAAATGTTTAAGGCCAGATTTGAACTCAGTAACTCCCATCTCTAGGTCTGGCTCTCCATCCACTGAGCTTACATAATTGCCCCCTTAACATTCATTTTCTAACATTTTGAGTTGCAAATTTTCTCCCTCCTTCCCTCACTTCCCAACTCCCTGAGATGATAAGCAATTTGATTTAGGATACATGTCAATCATGCAACATTTCTATATTAGTTATGTTGTAGAAGAATATACATATTTTTTTAAAAAACACAAAGAAAATAAACTGAAAATGGCATGTTTTCATGTGCTGAATTTCATCTTTTGAGAGGCACTGTGGTATAGCAGAAAGATCCCTGGATTTCTAATCAGGAGAGATCTGGGTTCAGATTTCACCTCTGAACATAGAAAACTCACCTAAACTCTCTGAGTCGCAAATTCTTCATATGTAAAATGAAAATGATAATACCAATAGTATCTCCCTCACAGAATGATTTTGGTTGTGAGATACAAGTAAGATATAAAATGCTTTTCAAATTGTATATGCATTTAAAATATCAGTTTTTATTATCTTTAACTTCACATTTTCCAAGCAGAGATCTCAGAATTCTCTCTTCATCTGGTCAACAATCTTTAGATTACTAGGATGTTTTCCCATGTCAACCAATAGAAAAAAATTATGTTCTTAAAAAAAGAAAGAAAGAAAACTATTTTTTGGCAATCAAAATACTCTTCCTATTCCTCACTAGTAGAACTGGAGACCCAGGTATGGTGGTTTATAGGATGTGCAGGAAAAGATGTGCCCAGTGAGAATGGCCCTTTGGGAACTTCACCATCACGGGTCTTGGTGCCAAATCATGAGTGATAGTAAAACAAAGGAAGACCTTGAGGAAGTAGGCTAGGTTGGTGGAGTGTGATGAATAGCTCAGTGCTGAAGTAAGAAATAACCATTTAATGATGATTTTCAATGGCTCTGATTGCCTGTTAAGTCAAGTTCAAACCTCCAGGCACTATGTTGTCTTGTCCCACCCTTTCAGCCTTTTCTCATATTTCATTTCTCCATACACTCTATATTTCTACTGAACTGGACTTCTCTTGTTCTCCCAAACAGGTGCTGTGCTCTCAGATCCCCATGTCATTGCTCTATTCTTAAAATATCCTTCCTCTACATCTCCATCTCTATTCATCCCTTTAAGTCCACTTCAGATTATGCCTTTTTTCAGTAACCCTTTGCAGCTAGGTGGTACAGTGGATAGAATCCTGGGTCTGAAGTCAGGAAGATTCACCTTTCTGAGTTCAAATCTGACCTCAGACACTAACTGTGTGATCCTGGGCAAGTCACTTAACTCCATTGGCCTCAGTTTCCTCATCTGTCAAATGAGCTGGAGAAGGAAATGGCAAACCAGTATCTTTGTCAAGAAAATCCCAAATGGAGTCAAGAAAAGTCAGACATGACTAAAAAGTGACTAAACAACAAATGATTCCCTTTCTTCCTCCACCAATCAACATATGTCTTATCAATATTTTATAAACTTTATATTGTTTATCAACACATATTTATTAAGTGCTTACTATGTTTTTGGGTACACAAAGAAAAGCAAAACACTGTCCATGTTCTAATGGAGGTGACAATATGCATATTACTATGTACATGCAAAATATATACATGGTAAATCTGAGATAATCTCAAGAGGAGGCATCTATAACAGTTGCGTAGAGGGCACTGAAAGACATTTGAAAAAGGCAGAATCTGAACTGAGACCTGAAGGAAGCCAGGTGACAGATTGGAAAGGAAGAGCATTCTAAGCATGAGAAACAGCTTATGAAAGGCATAAAAGCAGGGGAGGGAATATTGTGAGAAATAAACAGCAAATAGGCCGGGGAAGCCAGAGGATTTATGGAGAAAAATGATCTGAGATTACAGCTCAAGGTCAAAGGCCAAAGTTTAGACCCACGCCCATGATCTCTCTTTCCTCCTTGTGTCTTGTCTTGTCCCCTTTGTGCCTTTAACTCTTGCAAACTCATTTTTAAAACATTTCTCTCTCCTCAGTCTGGTTCTTACTCAGTACTCAGTCCTCACTCTCTTACCAACCTCATCTTCTTTCTGTTCCAAATTCACACCATCAGGCATAAACCCATCCAGGTTTGTGCTGTCCAAGAGCCCATTAATTTTCATTGTGAACATTTACATCTGGAATGAGGGAAAAAGAGAAAGGGGTTGCAAATAGGTAAAAGAGAGGATTTTGCAAAGAGAGGTTTGCTGGGCCTGACTGCATACTATGGAATTGCTAATGTTGAGTTCTGGAACGTGGGGAAGAGATAAAAGTGAGCACCAGGAGTTACTGGGACTGTCGGACTGTCTCTTTAACTTCCTGTTGCTGAGACAGTCTTTGAGCTGGAACTTCCTCTCTTTATCTGAGGAGGTTTGGGTTTCCTATTGCCTGAACAATTCTGGTGTTCCTGTCTGGAGAAATACTTCATCCTTTGAGATCCAACAGTGTTTCCTGTCTACCGAGAAAGTGTTCCCAGCTGCTTTGAAGGTCTGTGACAGGCAAGCCAGTACAACTGCCAGTGATGGGAAGGCCTGAAGCCATCTTAGGCCTAACCCTGCTAGAGTTGCACCCTAACATAAAGGGTTCACCCAAAAGTTACTCAGAAAACCTATTTATCCTGCAAGAGTGATCTGGGAGGATTAATAGTGTCAGGTAGTCCGATAGCTGGGGAATTTAGACAGAGTAGGGATTTTAAGGAGCTTGGAAGAAAATGAAGAAATCTCCATGCGGAGATTGTAGAATGTGGGAAATTAGCTAAACCCCTTAGTGTTAGGGAAACCTAATTCTTTAATCCTCCCCTCCATCATACCGTGTTTAAAAGAAACCTCTGTCCTGTTTTTTTAAATTGTCTGGTAGTCTATGCAGCACACTGCTCACAGGCCCTTCTCTGTGGAAACCAAGGAATCAACTAAACTTGGTACCTTGTCATTATCAACATTAACCATCAAGAATATATACATATTTTGGGGCAGCTGGGTAGCTCAGTGGAGTGAGAGTCAGGCCTAGAGACAGAAGGTCCTAGGTTCAAACCCGGCCTCAGCCACTTCCCAGCTGTGTGACCCTGGGCAAGTCACTTGACCCCCATTGCCCACCCTTACCAATCTTCCACCTATGAGACAATACACCGAATTACAAGGGTTTAAAAAAAAAAAGAATATATACATATTTCACACCGGAAATCAGCAATCTACAAGTCAGGATTTGCCTTATTGTTTTTTGATTATCTAGACTTAAGAAAGTACTGATCAATTAATTATACCAATTACTTTAATTAATTACATAATAACCAAAATTATATAATAAGTAATTAATTAATAATGACAATTAAACTTGAAAGTGTTTGCGTATGGTAAGTCAATTCTTAAACATTTACCTGCCTTCCCTTCTAATCTCTATATCCAGCACAAAGCCTCTTCAAGAAAGCTCTACCTCTATGACTTTGGGGGCAGCTGGGTGGGTCAGTGGACTGAGAGTCAGGCTTAGAAATGGAAATCTCAGATTCAAATCTGGTCTCAGACACTGCCTAGCTATGTGACACTGGGCAAGTCACTTAACTCCCATTGCCTAGCCCTTACTGCTCTTCTGCCTTGGGACTAATATAAAGTATTGATTCAAAGACAAAAGGTTAAAAAGGTTTTAAAAAAAAAAAAAAAAGCTCTACCTGGCGCACAATGGCGGTTGGCTGAAGCATCCATTAAAGACAGGAGCAATCTCCTCCCATATCACACATGTCCCAGGAGAGCACTAAATAAGGCAGAGATCAGCTAACCCCAAACCATTTGGCAGCCAGCCTCCTTTTCCTTAGGGCAAATCAGAAATGAGTCTATCAAAACCAACAAAGCTTATACTGGCTTTTGTTTGTTTGTCAATAAAATCCTTAAGGTAAGGGCTAGGCAATTGGAGTTAAGTGACTTGCCCTGGGCCACACAGCTAGGCAGTGTCTCAAGGTCACTCAGGTCCTCCTGCCTCCAGGTCTGACTCTCAATCCACTGTGCTGCCTAGCTTTCCCTTTCATTGGGTTTTTAGAAGTTTCTACTTATTAGGAACACAGATTTAATAATTTATCAAGTAATTTCTTGGAGGATTGTTGGCCAGCATGAATTCTCTTTTACTAAGTGAGAACCTCAGCTTAGAAAGGAAGACCCAAAGAGTCCACTAGAGAATCCAAAGCAGTTGGCTCTGACAATAAAGCTTACATTAAAGCTATAAACTAAAAATTCACTTTTACCCAGCAGAGAGCAAAAATGAGTCAAACATACCTTTGTGGTATTGTCATGACAAATCAGTGACATAGAGCTTCAAGGAATGAGTCCAGAATGGGAATAAAGGGATTATAAACTACAGAGAAACAAGACAGCATGAAAATAGCCCATTTGGAGGCAGATAGACAGCCCAATGGATAGAGTACTAAACCTGAAGTCAGGAAGACCTGAGTTCAAATTTGGCTTCAGATACTTACTAGCCATGTATACCCTGAGCAAGTTGCTCAACTTTGTTTGCCTCAGTTTCCTCTTCTATAAAATGAGGAAAACAATAGAACCTTACTCACAGGGTTATTGTGATGATCAATTCTTTGTAAAGCACTTAGTATAGTGCCTGACACATAATAGGCACCTAATAAATGTTTATTTGCTTCCCCCAATTATATCTGATCATATTCCAAAGACTGTCAGTATCTTCTGACATTTTGCAGGATATTCTAGCAGTGGCCTAGGTAGACTTTCCATTTTAATTAGCAGGGAATAGTTTAAGTCAGAGACTTTTTTTCTTTCAGCAAGTATCCAGGTCTTTTTATTCTACTCTTCAAACCTGTGTTTGAGATATTAATATTCTGCTCCTTCAAAAATCAAAGAAATAAGTTTGGAAAAATAACAATGGAAATGTTGGCCCAGGACTGCATCTTCTCTGAAGGATATTGGAACAATGTTCAGGGGCTAAATCCTAAAGAACCTACATATGCCAAGGATTCTACTGTTTAACTTTCTTAATTTCCTTCTAGTTTCTTTTCTTTTTAATTTTTTAAATTAATAAAAAAAATTGGTTTTTCTCCCATCTGCCATCCCTCATTGAAAAGAAAGAACAAAATCCTTGTAACAAACAATGCCAACTCTCTCACTGGCCATGTCCAAAAACAAAACTCTTCATTTTGCTCCATTTTTTATTCAAAAGAACAACATTCAGTTTAAGGATCTGTGGTTGGTTTCTGCTAACTTCATGTATTCTTCTGTGTCTCACTCCTTCAGTATCTCAAAAGATACATGATTTCATCACAAATGAGTATTCCCTCAACCTCCCAACTCCTTAGAAGACATTTTCATAGATTCCTGCTGTCCAACTTTTCAATAATAAGCTTCTCTGCTCCCATCATTTAATGGTTGACTGGTGATAGACATACCCATCTTCATGTCACCAAGCTTGGTAGGACACCACCAGAGTGTCCAGCCTAGTAGCATAGCTTTCAAGAGTCCTGAATTGTCTCTGGGCCATGATGAGGCATCTAAAGAAGACTTTCATGGGGACCACTAACTAAGACTCCAATGGAGCCCTTCTTGCAATGCTTCCTCCTTGTCTCCTGAGGGACCTAGAAACTTGAAGACCATGCAGTGAGTAAGGTCTAGCAGATCCTCCCAAGCTGGATAGCCTTCCACTATGGACTAACAATAATCAATTGATTTTATTTATTTATTTGTTTATTTATTTATTTATTGCCTACTATGTTCCAGGGGGCAGCTAGGTGGTGCAGTGGATAGAGTGTCAGGTCTGAAGTAAGGAAGACTTGAGTTCAGATGTGACCTCAGATACTTTTAAAATATGTGACTCTGAGCAGGTCACTTGATTCTGTTTGCCTCATTTTCCTCATCTTTAAAATGAGCTGGAAAAGGAAATGGCAAACCCCTCCAGTATCTTTGCCAAGAAAACCCCAAATGGGATCAGTAAGAGTTGGACATGACTGAACAATAAAAAGCTCCTAAAAAGTGCCTAACTCCATCCACTATGCCACCTAGCTGCCTCCTAAAGGAGTTTACATTCCTTTATATCCTTCACTTTCTATAAGAGTCCAGTGAATAAGTCAGCTCCCAAATACACTTCAAATAGGATCCAAGTTCCCCAAAACATGATTTATGCCCAACTGTTCAGAATCATACTAAAGAGAGATACGCCTTTGGATTTCTATGCAGCACCCATAGGATTTTGAGCTAGGAAAAAACCTTAGAGATCATGGAGTCCAAACCTCTCGCTTTAGAGATAGCAAAAGGGAGTCCAGAGAAAGGAAACCTTTTAATCAAATTGACATTACTAGTAAGAAGCAGGTCCATGATTCCAATTCAGGTCTTATGACTCTAAATCAAATTCTCTTTCCAAGTCAGCACAGGGCTAGCTAGTACTGTGGAAATTCCACTCTGGGAATTATCATCAGTCCAGAGCAGAGTCTTTAGAATCTGCATCACACTGACAAATCTTTCAGTATAATCCACCATAAAAGTAGTTAACAAAAACTGATCAACCAGGCATGCCATAGATAATGGTTTCAGAAGAAGGGAGGAAGGTATTCCAGAATAATTCAAATTTTCACTTTTCTTTTCATTTTGGATCCCAAATAATATCCCCTCTGGTGATGCCTCACCTTATTCACCAGATTCAGTTCAGAATGTCTTTGGACTCTTTCCTTAAAAATTACATTCACTCTGAAAGACCAGAAATGTGCCAGGGTGGAGTAGATTATAAAGACTCTGCTGTGGGCTCTGGAGACAATTCCCAAAGTAGAGTTCCCACAGAGTCAAATCGATGAGGGGTCATTTGGCATAAGTGCACAGCCTTCCCAGGAGAACTGCTTTGAAGGGGACAACACTCCATTGAATTCATTCTCTTTCTCTCCATGAAGGAAAAAAAAATCACTTTACTGCAAAAATTGAGGAGGTCTGACCAAGTGGATATCTTCTTTCTCCATGGTTCTGTGTCCTTCTAGTTATATCATGTACATTTCACAAAGCAAGAAAATCTGAACATAGGATCATAGAACTGGACAAGACCTTAGAGATTCTCTTCCCTCCCCACTGCACTTCCCATGCAGCCCTCTTATTTAACAGATGAGGAAAACGGAGGGTCAGAAAAAGAAAGTGATTTCTTGCCCAAGGATCCAGATGCTGTAGAGAGTAATAGGATCAGGTCTAGAAACCAGATCTCCTAGACCTATGATCAGTCATATCCACCATGCTGCCTCCTTGTAATGAATTTGATGCTTAATCATGGCAGCCTTGGAACACAAAAGAAAAGAATGAGCATCACAATGTCAGAATTGGAAGGGACCTCTATTGCCAGCCCATCCCTGATCAAGATTTCCCTTCCATGATACACCTCCAAGAAGTCATCCAGACTAACCAAATACCTCCAGTGAGGGGAGACTCACTAGTGTATGGAGTGGAAATTGAGGAGACCTTGGAAATTTCAAAGTTCACCCGCTTTTACCACTTGTTAAAAAAGATATGATATGGGAAATTAATTATTTAAGATATAATGTCTTATTGAGAGAGAGAGAGAGAGAGAAGGGGCACTATCTCAAGCCATGGACCCAAGACAGATGCCCCCAAGGGATTACAGAGAAAATGCAGGGCACTGCCTCAACTTGTTAACCCAAGACAAATGCCCAAAAATTCACAGAAAAATCCCTTACTTATAGGAGAATTCTGATGCAATCAAGCCTCCCAGAAGGAATTATAACATTTTTACAATAGTTGGAGACAAAATGTTGAATAGCTTTTGACGGCTTTACAATGAGTGCATTCAAGTTAATTAACATCTTCAAGAAACTGGAGAATAGCTTCTCAATGGTTACATCCAAGCAAATCAATATTTTAAAGAAATGATCAGAAAGTTGGAAACAAATACAAGGAGGGGAGTAGTTCAGGACTGGATTATCTAGGAGGGGTTGATGAGAGAATAAGTCAAGCCTTGGGCTTGACCTCTTGGAAGAAGCTTTATAACTGGAAAAAAAAAAAAAACAGAAGAAAATGTAAAATGTAAAATATCTCATAGCAAAAACAACTGACTTGGAAAACAGAGAAAGGAGGGGGAAAAAGAATCATTGGATTATCTAAATATTATCATCAAAAAAAAAAGTCTAGCTATCATATTTCAAGAAATCCTAAAATAAAAGTAATAAGATCTCTTAGGACCAGGCATAGAGTATATAGAAAGAATCTACTAGTCATCTCCTTAAAAAAAAAAAAAAAGATTTTTAAATGAAAAAAAAAAAACATCATAGCCAAAACTAGAGATAGGCCTGGGAAGCCAATTGAGCCCCAAATAATAAGAACTGACACAAATAAGCAGCATCTGCAGAATAACAGGAAAATCCAAAACCAGCAACATCTACTGAATGACAGGAAGACCTACAAGCAGAAATATCTGCTAAGTGACAGGAAGACCCCCAACCAGTAACATATGCTGAAGGAATGACAAGAAGACCCTCAAACAATAGCATCTGCTGAATAAAAAAAAAAAAAAAAAAACAGACATCCAGCCCCCAAGTTCCTGGTACTCAAACTATATAAGCTGGCTAAGCCCCTCATTCATCATTCCATTTGCCTTGGAGGCTGTGGGACCCAAGCTCGAGCTTGTAATCAAATAATACTTCTTGCTTTTACATTATCTGGTGTGCCTCCTAATTTGGGAAATCAGAATGGGGCCAAACACTAGAACTTCTTCTAAGTCAAAGAAAGAAATAATGCAAGTAGCTAGAAAGAAAGAATTCAAGTACCATGGAGCCACAGGATCACACATGATTTAGCAGTCACCAATGTGAAGAATCAGAAAACTTGGAATATGATATTCCAGAAGGCAATGGATAAGGGCTTACAACCAAGAATAACTTGCCCAGGGGGGCAGCTGGGTAGCTCAGTGGAGTGAGAGTCAGGCCTAGAGACAGGAGGTCCTAGGTTCAAATCCAGCCTCAGACACTTCCCAGCTGTGTGACCCTGGGCAAGTCACTTGACCCCCATTGCCCACCCTTACCAATCTTCCACCTATGAGACAATACACCGAAGTACAAGGGTTTAAAAAAAAAAAAAGAATAACTTGCCCAGTAAAGCTGAATATAATGCTATGAAGACAGAAGAGAATGGAGTCTTTATGACACAGAAAACTTCCAAGCATTTAAGTTCAAACACAAGAGTTGAGAAATATAAAAAAGTAAACATGAATGAACAATGATAAAGGACTAAATAAAGATAAGCTGCTTACACTTAAATGTGGGGAAATGATACTCTGGACTCTATTATCAATAAGGATCATAGAGGAAGTCTGATTAGACAAGAACTGTAAGTGATTCTATTATGTCTTGATCTTAAAAGAAGAATGGGAAGAAAGGGAAAAAGAGGAATGCCTTGGGTTCTGAAGGAAGGGAAAAGAAGGATAGAGAAAAAATCTAGGTAAGCAATTAGGTATCTATATAAACAAGGAGGAGAGGATGGGGAGCAGCTGACACATCAACCTCGCTTTCATCTGAACTGATCAAAGGAGGAAAGAGTATACACACACACATGCAAAATTAGGTACAAAAGTACATTTTAGGGGGCAGCTGGGTAGCTCAGTGGATTGAAAGCCAGGTCTAGAGACAGGAGGTCCTAGGTTCAAATCCGGCCTCAGCCACTTCCCAGCTGTGTGACCCTGGGCAAGTCACTTGACCCCCATTGCCTACCCTTACCAATCTTCCACCTATAAGTCAATACACAGAAGTTAAGGGTTTAAAATTTAAAAAAAAAAAAAAAGTACATTTTACTCAACAGGGAGATAGGAGAGAAAAGGGAGAATGGGGAAGAAAGTTGTTTCCTCTCAAACCCCACCCCCAAACTCACCATTTATCCTAGGGTTATGACACTACTTTTCCTATCGACTGAGTTCTGTGTTGATTCTCCAAAAGAAAAAAATGTCAACAATAATAGCAGAAAATCTGAATTAATAGGCTTCAGGATGATAGTATGCTATTTTAAAAAAGAGAGAGACTGAGAGAATAGTTAATGGACTTACTACCTTACCAGAACTCATCCTTTTAGGTGGCTTTGAAGATTTCTTTTTCCTAGGGCTATGCTTAGCTTTCTTTCCTTCTACAATCCTGAGGAGATTAGGAAAAATCTAAACTCTGGAAAGTCAAGGACTCTGTCTTAATCACCTTTGCAACTTTCTCAGTGATTAATACAGTGTTTTGTACATAATAGGCACTCAATAAATTCAATAAACCTATCAATTCAACAAATATTTATTAAACTTCTCCACTGTGTATGTGTCCTATTCCTACTGTGCTAGCAACTGGATTTACAAAGGTAAGAAATAACATGTTGCCTGTCCATAAAGAGTGTCCAATCTAGTGGGGCTGATACGACAGGTATGTAAACAATTATGATACAACCTGGAATGGGACAAGGGCAAAGGAGACATCTAGACAAAGCCTCTACAAAGCTGCAATCCTGACCCATTTGGGCATGGCTTCACCCACAACCATTTGGGTTAGTTGTAGATGTGATGAAACAGTCACACAGCATTAGAACTCATGACCCTTCATCAGTTTATCTGTTACCAACTGACCAGAGGATACATTAGTTCTAGGCAAAAAAAAAAAAAAAAAAAAGATTTAATTAAAAACAATGAATTAAAATCTGATCAAGATAAGTGACCAGAGATAAATGCCCTCCATGTAGCAATACACTCCCTCCTAGATTTCTATGTTGTCATGTGGAAATAAATCCATACAAGAAACACATATGACCAGAGAAACGTTGGGAGGTACGTGTCCAAAGAGAACATGTGTGGCTAGTGAATAAAACCAATGCTCTGAGAACATTTAAGAAATTTCTCTCTACAGGAAAGGCTTCATAGATCTAAACTGGGCCTTTAAGGAAGGAAAGGATATATTCCAGGAGCATCTAGGTAACACAGTGGATAGAGCACTAGACCTGAAATCAGAAAGACCTGGGTTCAAATCTGGTCTCAAATACCTTCTAGCTGTGTGACCCTAGGCAAGTCACTTAACCCCCAGTTTCCTCAACTGTAAAATAAGGATAATAATAGAACTACCTTCCAGGGTTGTTGTGAAGATCAAATGAGATAATACTTATAAAGCACTCCTGGCACATAGTAGGCACTTAATAAAGTTTTATTTCCTTCCTTCCTGAATTATACAGAGGTAGGAGAGAGCAGGATGAGAACAAGAAACAGTTAATAATCCAATTTCTCTGGAACCTAGAGTGAAAGAAGGAAAATAATATAAAATAAGCCTGGAAGGGTAATCTGAAGACAGATTCATGTCTTAGTGATCAAGCAAAGGAATTTGTATTTTATCCTTTAGGTGGTAGAGAGCCATAGAGATTGTTTTTTAAAGTTTATTGAATGAATAAAAGAATAAGGGAATGAATGAACCTAGTTGTTTCAACAGCCTTGGGGGTTTGTAGCAAGTGTGTCATGTTTAAATCTCTTGGAAACAATCCAAAGCAAGATGTATTTACCCAAAAGTCAAGATTAAAATCACAAATGAAGTACAGAATTCTCAAAAGGAAAGAAGGAGAAGCATTTTGGTTTCCTGACAAGTGAGAAAATGTCTCCAAAGCACTTTGAACGACCTCTGTGACCTTGGTCAAGTTAGGAACCAGAATGGTGTATGGGTGGAAAGAGCATCAGACTTCTTGTGCTAAGATCAAGTTTGTGTCCCAACTCAGAGACCTCTTTCTTAGCTTTGCAACCCTCTGAATCTCAATTTCCTCACTTTTAAAATGGGGATAATAATACTTGCATTGCCTCACAAGGTTCTTATGAGAATCCAATAAGATAACAAATGTTAAAAATTCTAAATAAACTCAATTTACAACATGAACAAAGATGAAGCAAGATAATGCTCATCGCCTGCCATCAAGAATGTGCCGCAAGTCACTAAATGCCCCCCACTCCAAATATTTCCTCTGCAGAAGCTGAGAGGGGGTGCCTAAGGACCTCTCTCACCCCCCAGCTCCAAGGCTTAACGTTCAAAGCTTGATGAACAAGGGAAGGGCGATGATTACATGGCATCTAAGGACACCTGTCCACTCCAATCAAGTCCTCCCCACACCCACACTTATTCTTTACGGGGCCCTTGGGGGCAGCTCTGTGTCACTATTGATCTGAATCAGAGCCCAATCATGCCTGAGCTGGAGGCAATGCAAACTGGGCAGAATGGTGAAGTCAGGGCTTTTAGCAAGCTCCTGCCCATGAGCTCACTCCCTGGCCTCTTTAGGGCTTGTCTCCATTCAGCTGAGCACTCTGGTCTGATGGAGGTTCCCATATACATTAAATTCCCATCCATCCTGCTAATGCCTCCTTCAGCCCTGATGTCAGGGGAAGGAGGCTAGCACCTCTGTCACCCATGATAAATAATTCCAGGCATCTCAGATCCATTCCTGAAAAGGCCAGAGAAAGGAGAGGCCACATGCCTATTATGCCTTTTTCCATCAAGACGGATGGACCCAAGAGAAGGCAAGAGCCAACCTCTTCCTGGCAAGGACAGCAAAACAGCCATCGTTAGCCCAAGAGGATGAGGAAGAATCTCAGCTTTACAAAAGGACCAATAAAATTACTGTGTATCATAGGACTCATAAAAGTCCAAGTTATCTATCATTTCTTAGAGATATGTGGCATAGTATCAGAACTGATTTTATGAGCAATTTGTCTACTATGGTGGAATGACCAGGATGATGATTTCCAACCTGTGGCCTGTAAACCCTTGGAAGAACAAGGAATTCTTGCATGGGGTCAGTCAGTAAACATTTATGTGTCAGGCATGTCCTAGGGAAAAATTTAAGATAATCCTTGCTCTCAAGTACCTCACAGTTTAGTGGGGGATACAAGATGCAAATACAAATGTAATATATAAATATTACTTATTGCAAAATAATATGCAGTTATGTACATATAAGATATATGCAGAGTAAATTGGAAAGAATCCAGAGAGAAGGTCCTAGCATTAGGAGGCACTGAGAAAAGATTTCCTATAAGAAAGTGGAATTTCATTTTAGGCTTGAAACTAGGGAGATAGGAGTCAGAGATGAGGACTGAGGGCATGGCAGGCATGGGAGTCAGCCAATGGACATGGCCCGAGAAAGGAGATGGAGTGTCTTTTTTTTTTTCCTTGTGTGAGGATCCATCAGTGCTATGGGATTACAAAGAACATATTAGGGAGTAAATTTTACGAAGATTAGAATGCTGATGTTGAGGTTCCAAGTTATGAAGGGCTCTGAAGTTGAATATAAGTTTTAATATTTGATCCAAAAGATGCTAGGGAGTCATGGGAGTGTACTGATTTGAGGGAGAGGGGTGACCTTATCTTGGTTGTCATTCAGTCATGTCTAACTCTTCATGACTCCCTTTGTATTTTCTTGACAAAGATAATTGTCCCTCTTCTATCTTAGAATTAATACTAAGACAAAAGATAAGTATTTAAAAAGAAAGGGAGGGGATCCTTAACCTCAAAAAAGTTAAGAATTACTGAGCTTGAAGTGTGCAAGAGGATTTTACCTCATATGGGATTTAATGATGTAGAACGCCTTAAAGATCAATTAAATCAAGTCTTTTGTTTGTTCTTATGTACCCTTGATAAATCAGGGTGGGAGGAGATGCTTATCCCTACTCTTATTCTCACTATCCCTTTGGGGTAACCCTGAGAGGTTAGATTTCTAATTCAGCTTGGGCCCCATTCTAGTGTTTTCTTCCCAACACCAATCACCAGTTAGTATCTCCCTTATATCATTCATTAACTCAGTAATTAGCACCCTATTATTAATTAACCAATTAACATCAATTAACTTTCATGAAGGGATATTTATTAAGAAGCATAAAACATCCCTTCCTTCAAACTCAGAACACAATCTTTCCTCTCCTACCTTGGTCTCTGGGGAAGGTGGATTCAAACTTAAAGAAGTCACTAGAAAATATTTGTCCCCAAGGTTCTATTCTGAATCTGACATGGGCAATGGACAAAATCACTTCTTAAAGAAACCAGTGCATCAGTGTTGATCCAATTCTGGGCTGGGTCAAGCAGGTTGCTAGGGCATTTGCTCTTCATTGGACTTGACTGCCTTCTCTGGCATGGAGTTCCCAGACTCCTGGTGTTCTCTTAATCTTTCAAAATCTAATTCATTAGGGGAGCAGTCATGACATCTGGCAGAATATGGGCTAAAACTGATATAAATGAAAGGGATGAACAGGGTAACTATTATTTGGGGGGGGCAGTACTATGGATAATGAAGCATTATCAGTTTTGGATTGGTATAAGTATTAGAGCACCAGATTTTTAAAGAAAAAATTAAATGAGATACAGATGTAAATGGATCACAAAATAACAATAACCATGGATTTTATTTTTCCCCTCTCAGAACTACACAAATCTAACTTAAAAATGAATAAGAAAGAAAGGGAAAGAGAGGAATAGAACCTTAGATAAGTTAAATAAGATAGCTATCTGGAGAGTTCCCACATACCTCCATGAGATTTGTAGTAGATCTAAGCCTGAATATACACATAATCCAAACATAAGATTCTGGAAGGACAACGATGCCTTAAAGAGCATAAATATTCTGCAAAAGACTTACTTTAACATTCATCACGGAGGTAATCCTGTATCCCTGAGGGATTGTAGCACTAGAACAAAAATGCCATGGGTATGGCCAAGCTGAAAAGACTTGTTCTGGAAAGAGTATGGTCCTGACTAAAGATTGTCTCTGCTGACTAAGGACCAATCTAGCAAAATATGGTCCTAGTTCTGAGAACCAGACAGGCTAAAATGATTAAATTAAATGTTGATAGGAATATGGAGAAACAAGTCTAACATTGCTAAAGCTGCTGTGAGGACTTCTTTAGAAAATAAGATGGAAATATACATTAAGAGGAATAAATGTGTTCATGCTCATTTACCTAGAGATCTAATTACTAAAGTTAAACCTTAAGAGCATTATTGAGATGGCAAAAAACTGTGTATGTGTGAGAATATTCACAGAAGCTTTGTTTGTTATGATAAAATAACTGGAAATAACACAAATGCAATGAATGGGAGAAATGGCTTGAATAGATTGTGATTTTTGAATGTGATGGATTGTAGTATGTTATTAGAGATGACAAATATTGGAAATATAAAGGAAATAAGGGAAATACATGAAGTGAAGAAAAGAGAATAAGAATAAAAAATAACAGCCACAAAATCAAGAAAAAAAAGTATCCAAGTAAAACAAATCCAAAGGGGACTCAAAAGCAAATGTTTATATTGCCATTCATATATAATTTATATATCTTTTAGACAAATTGTAAACAATGTGGAGTTTGTAGTTTTTTACACATTTGTTTAGTTAAATGCTTTTTGGTGATGGTTACTACCAATATAATTAAAAAATAAGTATTTTTTTTAATCTTATTCATTCTCTCTCCAATTATCTTTCACCTAAGGTAAGTAAAGAATAGGCACAGTAGAGCCAGGAATAATAGTAGGATGATGTGTTCATGGTTTCATGTCACCCCCAATGAGGGAAGAGGGGGCTCCTGCCATTGGTTCTCTCTCTCACCACCCTGAAGTTTACAGCAGTCTTTGCCTCCTCACTCTAATGCAGCCAAGCAGGAGAGAGAACAAAGTCTAGTCACTTGGGTCTCATATTCATGCCCAGTTTCAGCTTAGATGCCAACTGAAAAACTTTTCCTCATTAAATAGTAACCAGAAAAGCAGCTAGGTGGCTCAGTGACTGAGAGCCAGGGTTAGAGACAAAAGGTCCTGAGTTCATATCTGACCTCGGACATTTCCTAGTTGTGTGACCATGAGCAAGTCACTTAACCCACATTGCCTAGCACTTGCCGCTCTTCTGTCTTAGAACCAACATACAGTATTGATTCCAAGACAGAAGGTGAGGGAGTTTTGTTTTGTTTTTTTTTAATGGCAATCAGACAGAAGAATAATGGTAGCTGTATTTGCTCTGAAGTGGAGAACTTCACTCCCTTCACTCTGGACTGATCCCTCTTTGGTTTGTTCTACAGATAAGGAAACTGAGTCTCAGAGAGGGGGAATGACTTGTCCAATATTGAAAAGTGAATAAGTCACAGAGCCAGGATTCAAATGCATGTCCTATGACTCCAAATCCAGCACTTTCCAGTCTACTACAACTGCCTCTCATTCTTTTATTTTGTCATGTAGTATCATGCTGATCAGACAGAGGAATTCACTTCTTTTACTTTTTTTATCTTTAAATTTTATTTTATTTTCTCCCAATTACATGTAAGTTTTCCCTAATTACAATTTCCATCATTTTTCAAAGAATATTGTCTCAAATTCTCTCCCTCCTTTCACACCCTCCTAACACTACATTGAGATGGTAAGCAAACTCATAGATTTTATATGTACAATCACATAAAACATTGGGATTCATTTCTGGGCATTGGGTAACCCCTAACTCATTTCTTTGCTTTATTTTTTTTACCTTCCCCCACATTTGTGCTTCTCCCTCACATTCATCCAGTCACCTCTTCTCACAACAACTGAAATCTTACCATTTCTGTTGGTATTTTCATTTTAACTGAGAACAAAGGAATCTTCAAGACCTCGGGGACTAAGAAAGTGGGGAAGATTTTGAGGGCTAGAATAGCTTCCCAAAATGTATGAGACAGGTTCTAGAAAGCATTTATATTTTTGTGGAGATCATTCATTTTGTGTTTTTTTTTATTTTAATATTTTTTTGTTTTACATCAGTCATTTCTGGACACACTTCCCATATAAACCATCAACATAGCTAACATTTGGATAGGACCTACTTTGGGCCAGGCATGGAGAAGGAAATGGTAAAACACTCTAGAATCTTTGCCAGGAAAATCCCAAATGGAGTCACAAAGAATCAGACACGACTAAACAACACAAAAATGTGTAACCACTATGCTAAGCACTTCACAAATATCATATGATTTAATTCTCACAATAACCCTAAAGTGCTATAATTATCCCCATTTTAGAATTTAGGAAGCAGGAGTTATATGACCTCCCCAGGGTCACACAGGTAGTGAGTATCTGAGGTCAGATATTGTTATAAACAAAAAGAGATATAGATGTACAATGATGTTGATATACCTCTTTCTCTCTAACAATTGCCCAAGAAGGACCCTCAAGAGGTTAGATAGATGGGCAACCTTTCCAGGTCCAACCTGGGGTTGGATAGATTATTATTGGGCTATTGATTTGCCTTGGATCACATTTGGTATCTGACTGTGTTTGACTCCCTCCCCAAGGGTCATGATATAAGGACCACTCAGGAAGGTACTTGTTGAACTCTCTTTATCTATAATCAGGGAAAGGATAAACAGGACAAGGATTGGGGATTGGAGACCCTATCAATCTATTATCTATAAACTAGTTGGCCATCAGGTCTGGAGGCTATTAATCAGGTGAAAGCTAGAGATTTACTCTCTCCACTACCTCTGGCCCAGCCCGGCCACAGCCAAGCCAAAGAATAGGGAATGCTATTTATGCAGCTGTGTTAATGATCTTATTCTCTCAGCTTTCTCACTACCAGTATTTGGTGATGCACTAGTTCTCACAGTCTTTCAGGAAATATTCAGATCTATTCCTATCCTCTTCTTCATAGACCTCCCTGCCTCCCTTCACCATCCACTCAGAGATGTCCCAGTTCAGAGAATCCTGTCCAGAGACCTCCAGAGCCCAAGAGAGACCTAGAGAGACCTCTTCAAAGTGGTTGTCAGGGGTATTTATACTGTGGGGCCAACCGACGTTTGCTCCTGGCTCAAAGCACCTGGGAACATTCCAAGTCTTCCAACTGCCTTCCCTTGTCATTCAAGGTGGCATCCATCACTTCCCAGATTATGAATATAACAATATGAACCCAGATATTCCTGATTCCAGGTCCAGTGTGCTATCCACTGCATCACCTAACAGCCTCACCTACCCAATGAACCTTCCTTGGAATGAAGGAAAACAACCAAGCAAAGTTAACTGGCCCAATGACCATAAGATCACATGTAACATTTTGCACCCATGGTTCCCCTTCAATAAAAAGAAGAAGAAAAATTTTCTCAGCACATCTCTGGGCCCGAGCTGGTCATTAGGATGACATAGCGTTGGATTTTGTTTTAGCATATTTTTCATTGCATTATGGTCATCACTATCTATAGTGTTTTCCTGATACTCTTTTCATTGTAGCATCAGTCCATATAAGCTTTTCCTTATTTCTCTGAATTCCTCCTATCTGTTTTTTCTGACAGCACAATATATTCTCTTAAATTCATACACCACAATTTTTTCAGTCATCTTCCAGTCAGTGAACAGCAACCCTATTCCCAGTTTTTGCTAAAAAACAAAACAAAAAAAAGTATCACTGTGAATATTTTGGTATGTATTGAACTTTTCTTTCTTCTTGGACCTCCTTGGGGTGCATGTCCAGTAAGTAGGATTACTGGCTCCAAGAGTTGAATTGTTTTTCTTAGCTAATTCCAAATCATTTTCCCGAATGCTGAACCCACTCACTATCAATAGTGAGTCAGAACACTTACCTTCTATAATTCTCCTGTCTCTGTCACCTTGTTGTTCTTGTCGTTTTTGTAAAATAATTTGTTTGAAATATGACAGAGACTTGAATTTTCTTATTGACTTAGTAATCCAGCTTCTCTTTAGTAACCAGAAAGCCAAATTTACTAGCTTCTACCAAGTGCTTAAAATAATGCCATCAGAGGAGAGTGTCCCAGAAGTTCCAGCCTGTGTACCCTGGAAGATTAATATGCAGAAAAGATGTCAGTACTCTGAATCAAGTCTACAAGAGGGTGACTATGAAAGAAAGGAGACTGAAGATTCCATCATACAATGATAGGCTAAAGGAATAAGTTGCATTTTAGCATTGAGAGAAGAAAACTAATGAGAGGAAGAAAGGTGTACATAATAAATGTCTTAAGTATTTAAAGAGCTGTCATGAGGAAGGTAAATTCTACTTGTATTGTTTGGCCCCAGAAAATAGAACTAAATTGAAGAGAGAGAAGTTTTGCTCAGCATGAGGAGAAAATCTCTTAAGAATTAGAGCTATCCTTGGGGGCAGCTGTAGATTGTAGATTGTAGCTCAGTAGATTGAGAGCCAGACCCAGAGACAGGAGGTCCTAGTTTCAAATCTGGCCTGAGATACACTTCCTAGCTGTGTGACCCTGGACAAGTCACTTAACCCCCATTGCCTAGCCCTTACCACTCTTCTGCCTTGGAACCAATACACAATATTGATTCTAAGATGGGAGGTAAGGGTTAAAAAAAAAAAAAAAAAAGAACTAGAGCAGTCCAGAAGTGGAATGAAATAGTAAGATTGTCCTTCACTAGAGGTCCTCAGGTATAGGCTGTTTGATCACTTGCAGAGGGATTTTGGGGAAGGAATTTCCATTCAGGTAAGAATTAGACTAGGGGACCTCTGAGGTCCCTTCAAATGCTGAGGTGGTTTCTCTGTCGTTTTCATGTTACTTTTTCATTGACATCTCTGTAATTCTGAAGATTAATAGAATCATAGATTGTAAGAATTGCACAGGACTCTCATCAAACCCAACTCCTTCGTTTTACAAATGAGGAAACTGAGATCCAAAACAGGTTAAATCACTCTGCTAGTTAGGGGCAAAGTTAAGATTAGACTCTAGTGGCCCCTTCTGGATTCCATCCTACCATAAAAGTTCATATGAGTTCAAGGGATATTATTAATATGAGCCTAAATAAAACCAGTCTGGTGAAATCAAGACCGTAAACCAGTAAAATCCTGTTGTGGGGACTAGATGAAACCCTCCCACTCTATAGAATGAGACGCCATCTCCAGTCTCAACAGATGGCCCGGAGTACTGCTGATTTGCTAAACTAGTTACAATAAATTCTATTCAATGAAAAATCCTGTAGCACAGATGTGCTCACCAGTCTCTGACCTTGTAGGAGTCAATCTCGATAATGAAGACTTTGTTGTTTGGGTTTTTTATGGGTTGGCAGCCAAAGGGTGTGATGATTAACAAGCTAAGGTGGGGGACAGGGAAGGAGGAGAGGTAAACAAGGGGCAGGTCACAAGTCGGAGATCCCCTGACAGGGATCAAGACAGGAGAAAAGAACGATGAAAATATCATAATGTGAGTTGGACACTAGAATCTGTTAGAAACCAATATAAAACTTGTGTCTGCCCCCCTCCCTCAATTCTGTACACAACAACAATTGGTCTCCATTTAAGCAAAATTCTAGTGTTAAAAATAATTTGTCTTCTCCTCCCAAATGGCATTTTAACACAATTAAATCCAAAAAATATTTATTGCCTACTATATTATATATTATATTGCCTGCTCACACTCCAGAGACCAGCCAAATCTATCTAATTGCTCTTCATTGAACTCCAAATTCCATTTGGCACCGCTGCCCCCTCCATGGAACTTGGGCTCCACTCGCCTCTCTCTTCCTCCCTTCCACTCTTCCACTCTTGCCTCTCTCTTCCATGTATCTCTTCCTGAGTGGCTAACGGAGCAGCAACCTCAAGATGCACGTGTCCAGGCAATAACTTCGTGAATCCCAAAAGGTCCAAAGGTCCTACAAGGCCTACAAGGGCTCCCTTTGAGTGTTCCCAAGGAGCAGAAGTGGTTGATGAGAGAGAGAGAGACAGAGAGAGAAAGGGAGAGAGAGAGAGAGAGAGAGAGAGAGAGAGAGAGAGAGAGACAGACAGAAAGAGAGAGAGAGAGAGAGAGAGAGAGAGAGAGAGAGAGAGAGAGAGAGAGAGAGAGA
>NC_058130.1:63406624-63418769 GCF_016433145.1 Gracilinanus agilis
CACTTCCCAGCTGTGTGGCCCTGGGCAAGTCACTTGACCCCCATTGCCTACTCTTACCACTCTTCCACCTATAAGTCAATACACAGAAGTTAAGGGTTTAAAATAAAAAAATTAAAAATTAAAAAAAAATACAGATCAAATTTCGAAGGGTGTCAAACCTACCTTTTCTCCCAGAGTCAGCTGTTAAACATGTACCAGCACACCCCTAACTACCTCTACCCAGAGGGCCATTGCTTTAGCCACATTGTCCACCATATCCTGGAAAATCTCACACAGGGAACCCTGAAGGCGAGGGGCAAAGATGTGGCCAATAGCTACTCTATGTCCCATAGCTGGGAGAGATGGGGGTCTTCCCCCTTTTCTTTCTGTAGACCTCTGGGGCCCTGGGAGTTGTGGATAGACCCTAAAAATCCCTGGTCCCTGTCCCTAAGAATACAGGCATATCTCCGCACTGATGTCCAAGATGCTAACAAAGATGGCAGACATGGATGGGGGCTGTCTGGGCAACCCCAGTGTGAGCATAAAATGAGATCATGTAGGTAAAGTGTTTCTCAAATTTTAAAGTACTGTATAAGTGTTAGCTAATAAGAATGATAAGAAGGTTCTTTTGAGAGCAGAATGGCTTCCCCAGCTGTGGAATTTCAGAATTGGCTTTTCTTTTTTTTTTTTTTTCTTTTCTTTTTTAAAACCCTTACCTTCTTGGAGTCAGTACTGTGTATTGGGTTCCAAGGCAGAAGAGAAGTAAGGGCCAGGCAATGGGGGTCAAGTGACTTGACCAGGGTCACATAGCTGAGAAGTATCTGAGACCATATTTGAACCCAGGACTTTCCTTCTCTAGGCCTGGCTCTCAATCCACTGAGCTACCCAGCTGCTCCCTGAATTGGCTTTTCTAAATAACTGTTGCACAGCTCTGACCTATTACAATTAGTCTAAAGTATAACTATTGTAACTGGGGGTAAAGGGGAAATTGAGTTCCCTTCATATGGCAGACTGGCTTGGCAGTCGTATCTCTCTCTTTTGGGGAAGCCCAACAGTGTAGTTCAATTTGAGAAACAAGGAGAAGCAACTTAGTACAGCAGAAAGAACACTGGGTATTACTACTTGGGGTATTTACTTTAGGTCTATTTTGTTTTTAGAGAGGATGTGTTGACTAGTGGATAGAGCTGGCTTCAAAGCCAGCAAGTTTTAGGTTCAAATTCTGCCCTCTGCCACATGCTAGCTGGGTAACCCTGGAGCATCTTTCTAAAATTTTAGGTTGCAGGGGGCATCTGGGTGGCTCAGTGGATTGAGAGCAGGCCTAGAGATGGGAGGTCCTGGGTTCAAGACTGGCCTCAGACACTTCCCAGCTGTGTGACCCTGGGCAAGTCACTTAACCCCCATTGCCTAGCCCTTACCTCTCTTCTGCCTTGGAGCCAATACACAGTATTGACAATCCAAGATGGAAGGTAAGGGTTTTAAAATAATAAATAAATAAATAAATAAATGAATGAATGAATAAATGGATGATGGATGGATGGATGGATGAATGAATGAATGAATGAACAAATAAATGAATGAATGAATGAATAAACAAATAAATGGGTGGGTAGGCAAATAAATAAATAGAATTCTAGGTTGCAGAGAAGAAATTGACCCGCACTAACCAATTTTCTCATCTAGAGGTTCTCAATACCAACCACTGGTCCAGTCCATACCCCTACATTTTGTATTTCCTGATGTGCATCCATGTTCTCTTTCTGCCCTACACCCACACCCTTGGAATGTAGGCTCCTTGAGAGTGGGAACTCTCAAGGAACTTTTGTCTGGGAGTACCCAACACCTAGCACATTATAGAGAATCCATAAATATGTCTTTAATGGAAACAACATACTGGGGGAAAGTTCTTCACCACCACCTGGTTCGTGTTTCTGCATCGGCGGATGGGCAGGTATTGGAAACAACATCTCACAGGTGGGTTTCCTGGCACGGTGACCAACGAGGAGGGGGTCAACCAGGCAGAGCTCTAGAAGGAAGGATGAAGTGGACCAGACTGAGTAATTATCCTGAAATGGGCTCCTAGGTATTAGAGCGGTCCTGTGAGAGCCATCTGGAATACCCAGCTGTGATTAACGCCACCAGTTATTGGAAGTAATTATTTCCCAGCCAGGCAACTGTTAATCTAGAGAAAGTGACAACACCCAAGTCCAGACCTGAGGAAGGTGCAACCTTAATTTCCCAGACCAAGCGGAATGCCATCTGTTGGAAATGATCAATTAGGAGTTTTCTGAAAAAACAGAGACATCCTTTAGATGAGTTGGCACCCATTTCATATTAATTAGAATGGTTTAAACTTGAGGCCAGAAGCACCTGCTTTCTCAATCTATCTCAATCACAGTGGAAAATCTTCCCTAGGTAGGCAGGCATAAGTCCTTTTTTGAAAGAATGACAGATCAGAGAATCATAGATTTTGAGTTGGAAGGGACTTTAGAGGCGATCGGATCCAACCTTCTCGTTTTACAGATAAGAAAACTGAGGCATAGAGAAGTTAAGTGGCCTGCCACGGGTCACTCAACTAATGGATGCAATAAACATTTATAAAATATCTATAACGCACAAGGCAGCATGGCTCAGTAGTTAGAGAGTTTATTTTAGGATTGAAAAAATAACGGCCTAGTTTGAAGTCCTATTTCTGAAATGTACAGAGATTCATACAAAACACAGTCAATACAAAAGAAGAAAAACTGCAATAGTCCCTGCCTTCAAGTTCTCTCTGATGGTGAGCGAGTCATGTAACCTTGCAATTCCCCACAAACAAGTTTCCACACTTGGAGCTCCCACATTATTGAACTAAGAGAACGAGAAGAACAGATCTTGCCAAACTGAGCCCACTTGAGGCACTAATTGCCCCACAATCATTTCCTATTGAGTTTGAATAGCCTCCTAGGATATTCCTAGGCTGACAATTGACAGAGCTGTTAATGGGGATTAATCATAATAATAATCATAATCTTAGGTGTGTTTTAGGCTTTAAGCCTTACAAAGCACTGTACATATATCTCATTTGATCCTCACAACAACCTTGGGAGAGGTGCTATTATTATGCCCATTTTACAGATGAGGAAATTGAGGCTAAGAATGATAAAAAAAATGATTTGTCCATGGGCTCATAGAACTAGTAAGTATTTGAGGCAGAGTTTCAATCCCAATCTTTCTGACTCCAAGTCCATTATTCTATCCACTCAGCCACCTAGCTGCCTCATGATACTTGTACCTTTTCCAAGAATCATAGGCGTAGATCTAGAAGGAACCCAGTCCAGGCTCCTCATTTTATAAAGGAGAAGATTGAAATCAAGAGAAATTAGGTGTTCTCCTGAGATCACCCAGGACTTTGAAGGCAAAGTCTATTTTGTGGTAGAGCCTAGATTCAAACTCATGTCACCCACTCCTGAGGAAGGGTTCTTGCATTGTAGCAAGTGCCTGAATCAAGAATTTCCATATTCAAAACCAATTCATGGGTATCAGAAGTTAACTCTCCTGGCTACCCAGCAATTTCCTCTACTTACTTCATTTCTGATTTTTAGCCATTTCAGTCATATCCAACTCTTCATGACCCCATTTGGGATTTTCATGGCAAAGATACTGAATTTGCCACTCCCTTCTCCAGCTCATTTTACAGATGAGGAAGCCAAGGCCAACAGGGTTAAGTGACTTGCCTACGGTCATCTAGCTAGTAAGGATCTGAGGCTAGATTTGAACTCAGAAAGAGGAGTCTCTATCCACTGCACCAACCAGCTGTCCCCAAAGGAGCCAGATAGAGCCAAAGGTGCCATCAGAAAGCCTTCATAAAGGAAAGTTGGATCCCAGTTTTTCCTCCACTATGGTTGAATTCTGGAAAGTATCCACCAAACATGAGATCCAAAATTCTCTATTTTCTATGCTGTGGAAGGGGAAGGCCTTTCCAGGAAGCCTACTCTTCCCAAGGCAAAATGCTTGAGTTTGGAAATAGTCCCCATGAAGTTCCTGCTACTCTAAAGAACCATACAATAATAGTATACAGAAATGATACCTATTCCTTTACATCATGCTTTAAGGTTAACAAAGCACTTTGCATACATTATCCTTTTCGATCTTCACAACAACCCTGGGAGTTAGGTGCTATGATTATCTTCTCCACTTTACAGATGAGGAAACTAAGGCCGAAAGAGGCAAATTACTTGCCCAGGGTCACACAGCTAGTAAAGCATCTCAATGATGAGCTAGAATCCTGCCAATCTAACTCAGGTGTTAGCACTATCCACTGAGCAACCACTCTAGCCTGGTTTGATGGATAGATCCTATCCATCTTGGGAATGGGGGATTGGGAAGGGAGAGAAGGAGGTTTACTTCTGACTCTGCTACTGTTTAGATATGTGACCTTGGGCAAGTCATTGTTCCTCTTGGGCTTCAGTTTCTTCATCCGTAAAGAGAGGAAATTCACTAGATATTCTCCAATGTCCCCTCCCAGCTCAGGCATGCTCAGACCCTGGGTTTGGTTATGCCCAAGACAAGGGAATCGGACTTATAGAAACTTGGGGAAACTCATCTTATCAGAAAACAGAACAAAGTAAATAGAACCTCTACCAAGTGACCCCAATCATGGGGAAAACAAATTGAAAGATTTTTTGAGAATTCTGATCAATGAAATAATCAATTATGACTTCTGAGAACCCTCATGACTTCGGAGGTGATTCCCACCAGATAAGTGCTGGAGGGGTGGGATGGGAAGGAGTATGAGTAAGGAATGAGACATACCTTGTCAGATATGGCCCACGTGTTTTCTCTTATTTTGCTTAATTGAATTTTTTTGTTATGAGGTTGGAGAGTAGTGAGAAAGGCTGCATTAAAAAGTAATTGTGTGGGGGCAGCTGGGTAGCTCAGTGAATTGAGAGCCAGGCCTAGAGACAGGAGGTCCTAGGTTCAAATCTGGCCTCAGATGCTTCCCAGCCGTGTGACCCTGGGCAAGTCACTTGACCCCCATTGCCTAGCCCTGACCACTACACAGTATTGACTCCAAGATGGAAGGTAAGGGTTTTAAAAAAAGTAATTATGTAAAATTTCAATTAATCAATGAGCAATGACTAAGCAACCACTAACTGTCAGGCATTATAGTGGCACTAGAGATACAAAAACAAAAGTTAGATAGTTCCTGCCCTCAAAAAGCTCATATTCTACTGTGGATTAGTAAAACATTTTCCATTTTAAAAGATGAACTCTTTCAAATTCCTTGGGCCACATCATTTCATCATAGTTGCACCATTAAGCCACTGATTGATAAGAATGCATAACTAGCCTGGGAGCAGCTAGTGGTATAGCAGCAGTCTAGAGTCAAGAAGGTCTGATTTCAAATTCAGCCTCAGACACTTGGTAGCTGTATGACCCTGGGCAAGTCACTTAACTCTTATTTGCTAAGTTCTTTATTTATAAAATGTGGACATAGTAGAGAAGGAATGGGCAAACAGCTCTGATATCTTTGCCAAGAAAGCCTCAAATGGGATTTCAAAGAGTCAAACATGAGTGAAATGACTGAACAACAACAAACTTGTCTCTCTGTTGCTTGAAAAAACTAAAAATCTTCTTAATGTCTATTCATCTTCTCTTTTAAACTTGTTAAAAAAATGAGTCCAATAAAGAAGCCTCCCATAGAACATTCTAGAATTGTCCGCTAACATATGGTCTGGCAACTCTCTTTGATTGGATGATGCTGATGCCCAAAATACACACGTTCCCACTTATTTCTACACAGTCCCAAGCATTTAATGAATTTAAGCAAGCTACACAAAAAACAGATACTTAAATAATGGACTGATGGGGGGGGGGGTGTTGTTGGGTTTAATTTTCTTGTAAAGAAGCATTGGGACCCAGGGGAAAGAGCTCTTGGCCATCAGGACACCTGAGTTCAAGTCTCAGCTCTGCCACTAATTAACAATGTGACCTAGACAGACCTGTTTCCTCATCGATAAAATGAGGTTGTTGAACCATCTAATCCATTGTGAAGGTTCTCACCAGCTCTAATGATCTATGGCTCAGTGGCAATTGGGCATTATGTAGAGACAGCCTCGGTGGGAAGAAACAGAAAAACTCAAAGTCGTGGATATATATCACAACACATCACAGTCTCATTGGAGTTTAGTGCCAAGATGGCGGCCCGCTCTGAACCCTAATGGACAATGACAAGTGTCCTGGGTGCATTGCGTTTCTGTGTAGGATTCTGCCCTCCTCCATTGTATTCGGGCTATTCTGGTTCCTATCAAGACTCAGCTCCTGCTATGGGAGAAATCATCTTGCCTTCTCCGAGCTTGAACCAGACAGAGGAAAAAATATTAGGTTTGGAATCCAGGGACCCAGCTTTGACCCTGATTAGGTGTCTAATCTGGCTAAATCGTGTCATCTCTCATAATCTGTTTTACCTATGAAACAGAGATAATACTTGGAACCACTGACTTCACAGGATGATAAGAAAAACACTTTGGAATCCTTTAGAAAGCCCTATTTAAACATGAGGTGACTTTGCACCCCACTTCTAATCTCAATGGTACAGCCTAGAGAGAATTCCCAGCAAGGGAAATCTTTCTTCCAAACCGGGATGGCATCTGCTTTTAAACTTAAAGTATTTGAAGGCTGTCTGCACACACTGAAAGGGTTAAGCCACTTGTCAGTGTTGGTCAGAGGCAGGAGGCCCCTCTAACTCCAGAATCAGTCTTTCCATTGAACCATGCTGCCTTCCCCCAAATCATTTTATTATCATAAAATTAGGGGAGAGAGATTATGAAATCGGGCCATACAAGAAACCAAAGGCTTAGGAGACCCATAACAGCTATCTCCAAGGCTGTTACTCTAGAAGCGATGCTCTTTGGGCCCCAAGAGAACCCTAGTAATAATAATAAGGAAAAACTTTATAACAATTAGAATTGTCCAATAGTAGAATGAACTGCTTTAGGAGACGATGAGTACTAGATTTGAAACCAAAAAAGAATTGGATCCAAATTCTGCCTCACTTATTTCTATTCATCTCACCAAGCCTCAGTTTTTCCATCTCTAAGATTGGGGTAATGGTTCCTGTATTACTTACCTTGCAAGGTAGTTGTAAGGTTCAAAAAAGATTTTAAGTGTCAAGTGTAAAGCACTTGGCAAACATTTAAAGCTATCTACAAAAATCAGTAATAGTCATTATTATGAAGTTACATCCCCACTGGAGGCCTTCTCAGGACCAGCACAGAAAAGACTACAGGAGATTCTATTTTGATAGACAACCTCTGAGGTTACTTTCCAACTCTGAGATTCTGTTATTCCAAAAATCGAATATCTGGCCAGCAGACACTGAGCAAATTACCATAGAATAAGGCAAAGAGCACTGACTTTGGAATCAAAGGAACTGGATTCAAATCCCACTTCTGACACTTGTTTTAATAACAAGTAACAAATTTCAAAAACAACCACTAATTACCAGGCACTGTCGTAGCCATAAAAGTTAGACAGCCCCTGCCTTCAAGAAGTTTATATTCTTATAATGCCACTACTGGGTCTGTATCCCAAAGAGATAACAAAAAAGGGGAAAGGACCTACTTGTACAAAAATATTTATAATAGCTCTTTTTGTGGTGGTAAAGAATTGGGAATTGAGGGGATATCCATTAATTGGAGAACGACTGAACAAATGTTGTGCTAAAAGAAATGATAAGCAGGAGGACTTCAGAAAAAGTTGGAAAGATATACAAGAACTGATGCAAAGTGAAATAAGCAGAACCAGGAGAACATTGTACACAGTAACAGCAACATTGTACAATGATCAACTTTAAAAACTTGGATACCCTCAACAATGCACTGGGACAATTCAGAATGACATATGATGGGAAATGCTCAGTTTCTCCTCCAGAGGAAAAAACCATTCGAGTCGGATGTGGAGCAAAGCATACTATCTTTCATGTCAATATATTTACAGTTTTATTTTGGGGTTTTAGTTTTAGTGTGCTCCTACAGCAAAGACCAATATGGAAATGTGCTTTGCATCCTAATATATGTATGACCCAGATCAAATTGCTTAGCATCTCCAAGTGGAGGAAGAGAAAGGAGGGAGGGAGATGATTTGGATTTTATGTTGGAAAACATTGAAAATTATTATTAAATGTAATTGGGAAAATAAAATATCCTTGAATTTTAAAAAAGAAGCTTATATTCTATAGAGAACAAATAATTAGTCAATTAAATTAATTAATTTTAAAAAATTTCCTTTGTAAAAGATGGACCCTTTCAAACTCCTTCATTTTCGAAGAGAACTAATAACATCACAGGCAGAGTTGCAGAAAGTCATCAGCTTCACTCTCTCTTCCAGAGTCATCGAAGTCCAGTGGCAAGACAAAAATCAGGAAAACTGAAGATGTCCCAAAATGCAGTGGGTGACTGGCATCTTCCATGTCTGACCAAGCTCTACTCCATGGTGCTTGCTTCAGTTGCTTTCATGGCACTAGAAGACACTTACCTCACTCACCAACAGGTTGGAGACCTATCAGTTCTCTACAACCTGGTTTAGTCTGTCTGCCATGGAGGTTTTAATGGAGTGTGGTCACTGCACATACTACAAATTCATGGAGCCCCAGAGCTGGATGAAAAGTGGATGAGCAGCCCTTGCCAAGCTCTCACACCAGAGGTGCCAGTGCTCTCTGACACTGAGTACCTTTTGGACTTCTGACAAGTCAATTTACCCACCTAGGCTCAGTTTCATAATCTGAAAAAGGAAGAGATTGGATGATCTCTGGGACCCCTGTCAATGAATCCATGATTCCATAAGCTATAGTTTGTCTCCATTAGAATTCGACCTGATCCAGCAATACCACTACTAGGTTTGTATCTCAAAGAGATTTTTAAAAAATGGGAAAGGATCTGTTTCTACAAAAATATTTATAGCCGCGCTCTTTGTGGTGTCAAAAAATTGTCCCTCGATTGGGGAATGGCTGATCAAATTGTGGTATCTGATGGTGATGGAATATTATTGTGCTGAAAGGATGACTCAATGGACTTCTATAAGAAGAAAGACCTTCATGAACTGATGCAGAATGAAATAAGCAGAACCAGGAGATGACTGTACACAGTAACTAAAACACTGTGGGATAATCAAATGTAAAAGCCTTTGCTACTATTAGCAATGCAATGATCCAGGACAATTCCAAGGGACTTATGAGAAAGAATGCTATCCACCTCCAGAGAAAGAACTGTGGGAGTAGAAATCCAGAAGAAAACTTATGATTTATCACTTGTTTAGATGGGTATATGATTTTGGGGGTTTGGGGCTTAAAAGAATGCTCTAGTACAAAAATGAATGATATGGAAATGGGTGTGGAGTGATAAAACACGTATAATCCAGTGGAATTGTTTGTCAGCTCCAGAAGGAGGGAGAGAAGAGGGGAAGGAGACAACATGAATCATATAGCCATGGGAAAAAATTAAAAAATCAAATTATACTAAAAACAGGACTGCATGGGCTGGTAAGTATTAACTCAGGGACAGCTAAGTGGCTCAGCAAATAGAACCCAAGACTGGAATCAGGAGGACTTGGGTTCAAATCTGACCTCAGATATTTCCTAACTGTCACAAAGTGAGTGATTTAAATTCCTAGTTACAAGGCAAGTCACCTAACCCCAATTTCCTAGCTCTTATCCTCTTCTGCCTTGGAATCAATATTTACAATCAATTCTAAGACAGAAAGTAAAAGAGTTTTTAAAAAAATTATGAACTCATACAATAAGGAGTCCTCACTCTGTCACTAAATTGCTGTGTAAACTTACACTAGTCACTCTAAGACTCTGTTTCCTTACTTGAGACGGAGGCAGCCGGACCAGATGACCCCTGAGGCCCTTTAGAACTCTGAAAGGCTGGGATTCTTTGACCTCTAATCTGTGCTTCTAAGTGCCAGAATGTGTCGGTCCTCCTGAGAGCCATTCTCTCGTTTCCTCTGTCCCATGTGCTCAGACATTAGCAAGGCACCACTTCTCTCTGCTGCTGCCAGTGGGCTTTTGCTTCCTCTGCTTCACTAGCCAGCACTGAGGAGTATCACCTTCTTTCTTCCTCAAGTCCCTTAATGACTGAGTCTTACCAGAGAAACTTGCTTTCCTATGTGTGCATTTTTTTCTAATCAGCTTGCAGAGCAGTCCTATGTGCTTTGGGATTCTGGACATTGGAGGAAGAGGAGACAAAGCAGCAGCGGCTTAGGTGGTGAAAGCCTTTTAATGATGCCTGAATTTGATTGGGGCTCAGATAGAGGGGGCCATATAGGATACAAGTTACATCTTTGGGCAGTGGTCCAAAAAAAAAGCTTTTCTACATCTCTAAGACGTTTCTGACAAACCAAAACACACATGTCACATGCCAGGATCCTTCTGCTTTTCTTCCTTTTTGTTCCTAAAGCAACCATGCAAGTCCAATGGGTAGTATTATGGGTAGAGAAGTGCAGGTTAAGACTAAGAGATTCAGTGTCACGAGTTCTATTGGTCCATGATGCATGAGGAAGGCATTTAGAACCCAACATCATTGTTTTTTAACCCTTACTTTCCATCTTAGAATCCTCTACATTGATTCCATAGATTCATAGAATTATTCTATAAGATTCTAATCCATGGAACCATAGAATACTTTGTATTAGTTCTAAGGCAGAAGATAGGTAAGGGCTAAGCAATGGAGGTTAAGTGACTTGTCCAGGGTCACACAGCTAGAAAGTTTCTGAGGGCAAATTTGAACCCAAGACCTCCCATCTCTAGGCCTGGCTCTCAATCCTCTGAGCTACCTAGCTGCCCCCAGAACCCATCATTCTAATCCATTCTACCTGCAGCCTCCAGAATTCCAACAATGAGGGAGAGGATTTTATCATCTTTGACAAAAAGTCCTTAGAAGTCACCAGTCAGGTGCACCTAGGTGCCTCAGTAGATAGAGCCTGGGCTAGAGATGGAAGATCTTGGGTTCAAATGTGACCTCAGACACTTCCTAACTGTGTGACCCTTAGCCCTCACTGCTCTTCTGCCTTGGAACCAATTCTTAGTATTGATTCTAAGATGGAAGGTAAGGGTTTAACAAAAAAGGCATCTTGTCCACCCCATTGGTCTTAGAGAGGAAACTGAGACCCAGGGATACTGACTCGCCTGAGGTCACCCAGCTAGTTAGTGGCAAAACTATGACAACAACCTGCTACACTTTCATGCTTTTCCCTATTTTGGGTCTCAGTATCAGGCCAGAAAGCTTAATTCCTTGCCAGCAGGGGTAGCCTCAATCACCAAATATTTATTAAATGTGTGCTATGAGCTAGAGATGATGCTAGGCTCTAGAGAATACAAAAACAGAAATGAAGCATCCTCAGTAAGATGAAGGAGTTCGAGAGTATAGTCTCTAAGGTCCCTTTCAGCTAGAAATCTACGATTCTTTTCTCAGGGATCTTCTATTCATGAGGTAATTATTGGGGGAAAGGGATCAGAAAAGACTTCATGTGGCAGGTGGCACTTGGGCTACCTTTGAAAGGAACTAGAGGTTCTCAAGGGCAGCATGGTGATGCAGTAGATAGAGCACTGGGCTTGGACTCAGAAAGATTCATCTTTATGAGTTCAAATCTTGTCCCAAATACTTACCAGCTGTGTGACCCTGGGTAAGTCACTTAACCCTGTTTGCCTCAGTTTCCTCATCTGTAAAATGAGCTGGAGAAAGAAATGACAAACCACTCCAGTTTCTCTATCAATAAAACCCTAAATGGGGTCACAAAGAGTTGGACAACAACAAGGAATTCTAAGAACTGGAGAGAAGAAGGAACATCTTCTAGGTAAGGGGCACAGTGAGGATAAACGCAAAGAGAAAGGTCTAAATTGTCAAATATAAGAAGCAGCCTTAAGAGCTAGGTAGCTCAGCAGGGTCAAGAAATGGGAGGTCCTGGGTTCAAATATAGTCTCAGACACTTCCTGGTTATGTGACCATGGGTAAGTCACTTAACCCTTATTACCTAGCCCTTATCATTTTTCTGCCTTAGAGCCAATATACAATAATTATTCTAAGAGAAATAAGGAAAAAGAAAGAAAGAAAGAAAGAAAGAAAGAAAGAAAGAAAGAAAGAAAGAAAGAAAGAAAGAAAGAAAGAAAGAAAGAAAGAAAGAAAGAAAG
>NC_058130.1:63423330-63445248 GCF_016433145.1 Gracilinanus agilis
AAGGGCGGGGAGGAGGGAGGGAGGGAAGGAGGGAGAGAGGAAGAAAAACAGAAAGGCAATTCTGAGAACAATATCATCCTTCTAGGTCTGAGTGTGGCAACTCAAAGAGACATTATAGAAAACTAATTTGTATCACAGAAACATTCACAGAATCATAGATTTAGGGTATGGTAGGACCTCAAGAGCCAAGTAGTACAACCCTCTCATTTTACAAATGGAGGCTTAGAAAAGGCAAGTGACTTTTCCTAGGTCACAGCAGAGTTGGGATTCAAATCAAGTCCTCTGACTTCTAAGCCATAACTATTTCTACAGAACCACACAGCCTCTAAAGGAGATCAGGTCTTTGGGCTCTAGCCCAGTGATTTTTTCCAGCACACTAAACTAACTCTGGGAACAATAAGAAGCTGCAACTTCTTGAAAAACAGTTTGTTTAAAAACACTGTCTTTCTGGTGCTGTCATCTTCCCTCTCTGTCTCATTGTAATCAAGATTCAAGCAGAATCTGTACTCATTACTTTGCCAGGTAGATCACTTTGGTCTTGATTTGCACAAAGTTGGCAGCTCCCAATGGGGTCCAAAGACCTCTGAGAGACCTGAGACCCTTTGAAGGGGTCCCTGAGGTCAAAACTACTTTCATATGTTTTGCATGACTTCACATGTATAATGAGTATCATCTGTCTTGCCTTCACAATGGGTAGGGGAGGAGCTGGATGGATGGAAAGAATTTGGAACTTATAACAAAAAAGAATGTTTAAAAAGAATGTAAGGTTAATAAAATCAAATTACCTGTTGGGGGAAAAACTATTTTCATGATAATACTGAGTTGTTTTCATTTCTAATATTGTAAATTTTAATAGATAAAACCCACACAAACAAAAGCTCTTGGGGGAAAGATTCTCAATAATTTTTAAAGCCGTATTTTCCATCTTAGAATCAATAGCGTGTATTGGTTCAAGGCAGAAGAGTGGTAAGGGCTAGGTAATGGGAGTTAAGTGACTTGTCCAGGGTTATACATCCTCAATAATTTTTAAGTGTGTAAAGGGCCCTGAGAACAAAAAGTTTGAGAACTAAATCTTGGGGTTGAAGGAGTTTGCTGCTGTTCTCATATGGTAAATGTCAGTGTTTTTTCTCCTGGAAATAAATTTAAATTTGTGAAATTCCCACGTTTCTTTCTCTGGCTTTTGTTCATCAGAGTAATTGTTCACTGGTGTCTGACTCTTCATGACCACATTTGGGATTTTCTTGGCAAAGATTCTGAACTAGTGGGCCATTACCTTCTCCAGCTCATTGTACAGATGAGGAAACTGAGGCAAAAAGGGGTAAGTGACTTGCCCAGGATCACACAGCTAATAAGTGTCTGAGACTAGATTTGAACTTGGGTCTTCCTGACACCTAGCCAAGTGCTCCATCTACTGCACCATCTAGCTGCCCATCGGAATAAATAATCTCATTAAATACAGATACTTGCCTGAACCAAGATGATGGCTCAACTCCACCGATCAGACTAAAACAAGCAGCGCCATGATCTCAGACTTAAAGTGAGAAACCCAGGGCTTAGAGAACATTCATTCTATTACAGTCATTCTAGAAGGCATATTACTTTTGTTCAAGAATCCTTTTTTGTTAACTTAAAACCAGAGATAGTGTGTCATAGTAGATAAAGAGCCAGTCTGGGAGTCAGAAAGACCTATATTCAAGTCTCGCCTGGGACAATATACCAGCTACATGACCTTGAACAATTCCCTTAGTCTCTCATTTCCCACAAGGAATTCTCTAAGGCTCTAAATTATAGATAATCTGTACTGGTGGAAGGAGCTTCCCCAATAGGAATCCAGACTGACCGACTGGTTTCCACACTGGACTGATTCATCGATTGCCTATTTCCTACAATCATAAAGCTATATAGGTCTGAACCAAAATCAAAAAACTAAACACTTGGAGGATGAAGAATAAGGAGAAGAAGGTCTGCTCCACACTAGAGTCCACCACAGTCCCTGGCTTATCACCAAGGCTTAATTCTTATTAAGTGATGGGTTAAAAATATTTAGCAAAGGAAAATCTTTACATCAGGAGGAATGTGATCAATTGTAATGCAACCTGACAGGACTTTTCTGCCTCGATTTCATATTTACTTTGGAGCTTCCTTTTTCCTCTAACTCTCCTTTCTTCCTTACGTGTGCAGCATACATAGCTGTTCGCTCACTGGTGAGCATACCGCTGCTGTGCATACCAGATGGACATTAGTGAGGGAGAATTGTAAGCGAAGCAGTTTCTCCACCTTGTGGCTGGATTGAATATTGTTCGGAGAATTAATGGATTGAGTCCTCAAGGTAACACTAGGAAAAATTTCTCCTGGGACAGGTAGGGCTCGACATCCCATCTTCCTTGAACAAGGATAGCCCACTGACCCAGGCTCCAGAATACATCTTTCCTATAGTTGGGCTGGACTTACATGGGTCCATCCACACCTTATCAGCTGCTCCCTCTTGTGATCTTCAGCATGGATGGTGAAGACAGCTTGAAGGGTTTAGTTCTGTGACCATGGGATGGAGCAAAGAAAAGTGACCTACCAGATGGCCAAACCCAACCTTAGGTAGCCTTAGCCAAGACTGGGATGGGTTAGGGGGAGAATTAGGTAGTCCCTAAGGTCTCTTCCATTTCTAATGATCCCTATGTCCTTGGCCTTTAGGTAGCATGATAGAGCATGGCACTTGGAGTCAGGAAGACAAATTAAAATCCAGGCTCTGATATTTAACTGACCCTGGGCAAGTCATTTAACCTCTATATGCTTTAATTTCCTCATCTGTAAAAGGGGATAATAATAGCACTTACCTCTTTGGGTTGTTTTGAAGGTAAAATAGAGATATTTATAAAGCACTTTAAAAACCTTAAAGCATTATATAATTGTCACTGTCATCATCATCATTAGATGTAGGCTAAAACCACCTGAAAAAAAACAAAGAATCCCTTCACAATAGTATTTCATTATAACCACATGCCCCAATTTGTTCATCCACTCCCCAAGTGATGAAAAACCCTTCCAGTTTCCAATTCTTTGCCACTACAAAAAGAGCTGCTAAAAATATTTTGGTATAGATAGGTTTTTTCTCATCTCCAATCTCTTTGGAATACAGACCCAGTAGTGATATTGCTAGGTCAAAAAGTAGGCATAGGGTGCGGGGGGGGGGGGGTTGAAGGGAAAGGTGGAGCATGAATTATGTAACCATGTTAAAAATGAATATTAATAAATGTTAAAAAAAAAAAAGTAGGCATAGTTTTGTGGCCCTTTGAACCTGGTTCCACGTTGCTCTCCAGAATGACTATATTAGCTCACAGTTCCACCAACAGTGTATTAGTGCCTCAATTTTCCCACATCCCCTTCAACATTTATCACTTTCCTTTTTGGTCATGTTAGCCAATCTGATTGATAGATATGAGGTGATGTCTCATAGTTGTTTTAATTTTAATTTCTCTAATCAATAGTGGAGCATTTTTTTCATATGACTATGGATAGTTTGTTGTTTTTTTTAAACCCTTGTACTTCGGTGTATTGTCTCATAGGTGGAAGATTGGTAAGGGTGGGCAATGGGGGTCAAGTGACTTGCCCAGGGTCACACAGCTGGGAAGTGGCTGAGGCCGGGTTTGAACCTAGGACCTCCTATCTCTAGGCCTGACTCTCACTCCACTGAGCTACCCAGCTGCCCCACTATGGATAGTTTTAATCTCTTCCTCTGAGAACTGCCTGCTCATCCTTTGGCCATTTCTCAATTGGAGAATGTTTTGTAGTCTTATAAATTTGACTCAGTTCTCTATATATTTGAGAAATGAGGTTTTTGTCAGATACTTGCTCTAAAGGTTTTTTCCCAAATTTGTTGTTTCCCTTCTAATTTATTTAGTTGTATTGCAAAACTTTTTAAATTTAATGCAATCAAAATTATCTATTTCATTTTTTTATAATGTTCTCTATGTCTTGTTTGATCATAAATTGTTCCCTTATCCATAAATCTGACAGGTAAACTTTTCCACATTCCTCTAGTTTTTTATGGTGTTACCCTTTTAGAGCAAGTATCCATTTTGAATTTATCTTAGTGTGTGATGTGAGATGTTGGTCCATGCTTGATCTTTGCCATAGTGCTTTTTTATTTTCCCAGCAGTTTTTGTCAAATAGTGAGTTCTTTCTTCAAAAACTTGGATTTTTAGGTTTGTTGAACACCAAATCACTTTGGACATTAACTGCCAGGTGTTGATTACCTAATCTATTCCATTAATCTACCACTCTATTTCTTAGCCAATACCAGATTATTTTGATGATTACTGCTTTATAGTATAGTTTAATATCTGGTATAGCCAGGTCTCCTGCCTTCCTTTTTTCCAATAATTTCCTTTATATTCTTGGCCTTTTATTCTTCTAGATGAACTTTGTTTTTTGTTTTCTAATTCTATGAAATTCTTGGTAGTTTGATTGGTATGTCACTAAATAGGTAAATTAAATTAATTTAGATTGGATTGTCATTTTCACTATAATGACTTGGTCTATCCATGAGAAATTTTTTTTTCAATTGTTTACATCTGACTCTTCTGTTTTTCCAATTTTTTGGATCTGTCTTTATTTGTGTGGAGAGTGTTTTGTAATAGTGTTCGTATAGTTACTGGGTTTGTTTTGGTAGTTGTATTTTATATTGTCTAGAGTTATTTTGAATGGGAGTTCCTTTTCTATCTCTTGCTATTGGATGCTGGTGGTAAATAAAAAGGCTGATGATTTTCATAGGTTTATTTTCTATCCTGCAATTTTGCTGAAATGGTTATTTCTGTTAGTTTTTTAATTCTCTCAGATTCTCTAGGTACACTATCATATCATCTTCTAATTGATACTTTTGTTTCTTCATTGCCTAATTCCTTCAATTTTTTTCCTACTCTTAATGCTATAGCAAGCATTCTAGCACAGTATTAAATAATAGCGGTTTAATTGGCATCCTGGCTGTAATTACTCCTGCTCTATCTTGGAAAGGGTCTTAGTTTAATCCCCATTACAGATAATACTTGCTGATGGTTTTAGAGAGATACCATTTATCACTTTAAGGAAGATTTCCTTTCTTCCAATGTTGTCTCATTTTTTTTGTTTTTTGGTTTTTTTAAACCCTTACCTTTCATCTTGGAATCAATACTGTGTATTGGTTCCAAGGCAGAAGAATGGTAAGGGTTAGGCAATGGGAGTTAAGTGACTTGCCCAGGGACACACAGCTGGGAAGTATCTGAGGCCAGATTTGAACCTTGGACCTCCCATCTCTAGGTCTGGTGCTCAATCCACAGAGCTACCCAGCTGCCCCCATTTTCTCATGTTTTTTTATAAGGAATGAATGTTGTATTTTGTCAAAAACCTTTTCTGAATCTATTGAAACAATCATATGATTTCTCCTGTTTTTGTTACTGATATGGTCAAATATGATGATGGTTTTCCTAATATTGAACCACTCCTGTATTCCTGGCATGAGACTTACCTGATAATATATCACTGTATATTATTCTTTTGATAGAATGTTATAATCTTCTTATTAATATTCTATTTAAAATTTTTGCATCAGTGTTCATTAGGAAAATTACTCTATAGTTTTCTTTCTCTGTTTTATCTCTTCCTAGTTTAGGTATTGATACTTTATTTGTTTCATAAAAAGAGTTTGGAAGGATTTACATTTTCCCTGTTTTTCTAAATAGTTTATGTAGTATTGGTGTTAGTTGTCCTTTGAATGTTTGGTAAAATTACTTGTGAATCCATCTGGCCCTGGTGCCTTTTTCTTAGGGAGTTCTTTGGCGGTTTGTTCAATTTATTTTTCTGTAATAGAGTTGTTTAAGCATCCTATTTCATCTTTTATTAATCTAAGTAGTTTATGTTTTTGTAAGTATTCATCTATTTCATTTAGATTGTCAGATTTATTGGCATATAGCTGGTCAAAATAATTTCCAATATTTGCTTTAATTTCTTCTTCTTGGTTGTGATTTCACCATTTTCATTTTTGATACTGGAAATTTGGGGTTTTTCCTTTTTTTAATGAAATTAAGCAATGGTTTATTTATTTTATTTACTTTTTCATAAATCCAAATCCTTGTTTTATTTGTTAACAGTTCAATGATTTTCCTACTTTAAATTTTGTTAATCTCTCCATTAATTTTCAGAATTTCTATTTTGATTTTTAATTAGGGGTTTTTAATTTGTTCTTTTCCTAGATTTTTATAAATTGAATGCCCAATTCATTGATCTGTTCTTTCTTTAATTTGCCAATGTCTGCATTAAAAGATTTTAATTTCCCTCTAAATGCTGCTTTGGATATATTCCATAAATTTTGATATGTTGTCTCCTCATTGTCATTCTCTTTAGTGAAATTAATTTCTATAATTTTTTCTCTAGTTGTTTAGTTTTAGTTTATTTAGTTTAGTTCAGATTGTTTAATTTTTCATTTATTTTTATTCTTTTTTTATCCTATTATTTACTGAATGTAATTTTTATTGTTTTATGGTCTAAAAAGTATGCATTTAGTATTTCTGCTTTTCTACATTTGGATATGAGGTTTTATGCCCAATTATGTGGTTAATTTTTGTGAAGGTGGTATATACTATTGAAAAAAAGGTATATACCTTTCTATTTCCATTCAGTTTTCTCAAGCGGTTTATCATATCCAGGTTTTTTAAAGTTCTATTTACCTCTATAACTTCTTTCTTGTTTATTTTTTGTTTGGATTTACCTACTTCTAAGAGAGGATGTTTGAGGTCCCCCATTAGTAACATTTTACTGTCTAGTTTGTCCTGTAACTCCTATAAATTTTCCCTTAGAAATCTATCACCCTTGCTTTGGGCTGTGCCACCTCCAGCACTCTGTTGTCACATGGGAGTGGGTAGGTTACTTCACTGTAGTTCTAGTTCCCCCTCTTTGCTCTCCTATAGTTTAGGGCTCTTCTGCCACATAGGACTAGAAAGGTTATTCTAGTTCCAGTTCCCTGTCTTTGCTCCCTTGTAACCCTAGGGCTCTAATGCCATGTGAGAGTTTGCAGATTTCCTACTCTCTATACGTGTGTGGAGTGACTTGTTTGGGTTTGTTCCTGTTCTGCAGCTTTTTTGCCTCTGGCAGAGTCATGGGCTGCTCCAAGATCTTCCAGTTCTCACAAATGCTGGACTGCCTGAACTGCTTTCTCCTCTTACCCCAGTGAGATGTGTTCCTCTAGCTTTCATTTCATTTGAGATGATTTATTTTCTTTTTGTGCGTGCATGGAGGAACCAAGGGAGCAGAGCATCCTTTCTCCAACATCTTAGCTCCCAACATGCAATTTGGCCAGTATTGATTCTAAGATAGAAGATAAAGGTTGGGTTTGGGTATTTTTAAGAGAATGAAGAGAGGGCAGCTAGAAGGGCTCAGTGGATTGAGAGCCAGGCACAGAAACAAGAGGTTCTGGATTCAAATCTGGCCTGATATTTCCTAAGCAAGTCACTTAACCCCCATAGCTATATGCAGAGGTAACAGAATCATCAGTTTTCAGAATTCTCAGTTCACAAGCACACACACAAAAAAAGGGCTGGAAAATGAGCAAACAGCAAAAGAAACACCTAACCATAGAAAATATCTAAGGAGACAAAGAGCAAGGGACAGAGTCAATAAGGGATGGTGAGATATAAATTAGATTAACTCACCAATAAAACAGAAGCAGATAGCAGATTAGATTAAAAAACAGAATCCTACCATATGTTGTTTACAAGAAAAACATTTAAGGCAGGTAGACACACACAGAGTAAAGGTAAGGAGTTGGAGAAGAAACTCTTAGGCTTCAACTAAGATTTTAAAAAAGGAGGAGTAGTGATCATGATCTCAGACAAAACAAAAGCAAAAGTAGATCTGATTAAAAGATTTAATGGAAGTAATTAAATCATGATAAAATATAGTATATACAATAAAATAATATCAGTACTTAATATTTGTAAATTGTATAGCATCCAAATCCTTAAAGTAGACACTAAAGGAACTTAAAAAGGAAAAAGTACAGTAATGGGGGACCTTGATCTTCCCCTATCAGAACTAGATAAATCTAACCAAAAAATAAGAACAAAGTAAAGGAAGTGAATGGAATTCTAGAAAAGTTAGATTTACATAACTATCTAGAGAAAATGAATAGAGATAAAAGGAACATTCCTTATTTTCAGCAGCAATGGTACATATACAAAAATTGATCATGTACCAGGCCATAAAAAGTTCAAATACAGAAAAGCAGAACTAATAATTGCACTTTTGAAGATCATAATGCAATAAAAATTATAATCAATAAGGGTTCAGGGAAAGTAAAATTAAAAGTTAATTGGAAACTAAATAATCCAATTCTTCAAAATGGGTGCGGCAAAGAACAAATCATAGAAACAATCACTGTTTCACTAAAGAGAATGACAATGAGGAAACCACATATCAAAATTGATGGGATATAGCCAAAACAGTACTAAGGGAGAAAATTATATCCCTGAATGCTGTATCAATAAAATAGAGAAAAAGCTGATCAATGAATTGAGTTTGCAACAAGAAAAAAAAAACCTAGGAAAAAATAAAATAAATTCCTAATTTCCAATTAAAAATTAAATTGTAAATTCTAAAAATCAAAGGAGAAATTAATAAAAATTGAAAGTAAATGAACTATTGAATTAATAAATAAGACCAGGAATAGATTCTATAAAAAAAAACAACAAATAAAATAGATAGAGCAATGGTTAACTTGATTTTATAAAAGGAATGAAGAGAATCAAATGACCATTATCAAAAATAAAAAGAGTGATTTCCCTTCCAAATAAAGAGGAAATTAAAGCAATCAATAGGAGCTATTTTGCCCAATTATATGACAATAAAGTTGATAATCTAGGTGAAATTGATGAACATTCACAAAAATATAAATTTCCTAGGTTAACAAAAGAGGAAACAGAATACTTAAATAATCCTATCTCAGAAAAAGAAATTGAACAAATCATTAGTGAGCTGTTATCTACTTGTTGTTACTCCCTGCTTCCAGAGGGTATGCTTGATTATATCAATGAAAAGATTTCTTTATTTTGATCCACTGTGTCCCATAGTGTTAATCTCTTCTTTACTTCTAGCATCCTCCCTGATGGGAAAACTCTGAAAATCCTGGGGCAATCCTCCCTGATGGGGAGAACTCCAAAAACTCTGGATTCCTTGCCCTACCCACACCCTCATGAGTGGCCTGCAGCACCTATGGGCAGAAACTAAACCATCATCTTTGGTAGCATGTCTGAGCGGGGTTTAGGTCTTACCTGCCAGTCCCTGGATCAGGCACCAACCATCCGGCACTATGGATTCAAAAGTAAATTCTATCAAACATTTAAGGAACAATTAATCCCCATACTATACATACTATTTGACAAAATAAGCTGGGAATAAGTCCTTCCAAATTCTTTTTATGACACAAATATGATCCTGATACCCAAGCCAGGAAGACCAAAAACAAAGAAGCAAAATTAGAGACCAATTCCCTTAATGAACATTGATGCAAAATTTTTAAATAAAATAATGGCAAAGAGACTATAGCAATATATCACAAGGATTATTTAGTATGACCAGGTGGGATTTTATCAAGAATGCAAGACTGGTTTAACATTAGGAAAACCATCCACATAATTGACCATATCAATAACCAAACTAACAGAAATCACATGATTATCTCAATAGATGCAGAAAAAGCCTTTGACAGAATACAATATTCACTACTATTTTAGTATATGTGCTGCCGAAGCAAGCACTTCACTACTATTTTAAAAAACTAGAAAACATAAGAATAAAAGGGTCTTTCCTTAAAATAATAAGTAGTATTTATTTAAAGCCATCAGCAAGTATCATCTGCTTGGGGATAAGTTAGAAGCCATCCCAATAAGATCAGTAGTGAAGCAAGGATACCCATTATCACCACTCTTATTTAATATTGTATTAGAAATGCTAACTTTAGCAATTAGAGAAGAAAAAGAAGTTGAAGGAATTAAAGTAGGCAATGAGGAAACTAAACTAACCCTCTTTGTAGATGTTATGATGGTATACTTAGAGAATTCTAGAAAATCAACTAAAAGACTAGTTGAAATAATTAATAACTTTAGCAAAGTCATACAATACAAAATAAATGCACATACATCATTAGCATTTCTATATATTTCCAATAAAGTTCAGCAGCAAGAGTTAGAAAGTGAAACTTCTAGACAATATAAAATACTTGCCAAGACAAATTCAGAAATTATATGAACACAATTACAAAATACTTTTCACACAAATAAAGTTAGATCTAAACAATTGGAAAAACACTAATTCCTCATGGGTGGGCCAAGCTAATATAATAAAAATGGCAATCGTACCTAAATTAATTTACAAACAACCAAAAAAAGATTTTAAAGAACTAGAAAAAAATAACAACATTCATCTGGAAGAACAAAAGATCAAGAATATCAAGGGAACTAATAAAAAAAAGTATGAAGGATGGTAGCCTAGCAGTATCTGGTCTTAAAATGTACTATAAAGCAGTAATCATCAAAACAATCTGGTATTGGTTAAGAAATAGAAGGATGGATCAATGGAAGAGACTAGTGGTAAATGACCTCAGCAATCTAATACTTGATAAACCCAAAGATCCCAGCTTCTGGGATAAGAACTCACTATTTGACAAAAACTGTTGGGAAATTTGGAAAACACTATGACAAAAATCAAGTTTAGATAAATATCTCACACCCTATACTAAGATAAGGTCAAAATGGATATATGATTTAAATATAAAGAGTGATATTATAAGTAAATTAGTGAAACATAGAATAGTTTGCCTGTAAAATCTATGGAGAAGGGAAGAATTTATAACCAAACAAGTGATAGAGAACATTACAAGATATAAAATGAATAGTTTTGATCATATTAAATTTAAAATGTTTTGTACAAACAAAACTAATTTTATAGCCGCGCTTGTTGTGGTGGCAAAAAACTGGAAAATGAGGGTATGCCCGTCAATTGGGGAATGGCTAAACAAATTGTGGTATATGCTGGTGATGGAATACTATTACACTCAAAGGAATAATAAACTGGAGGAATTCCATGTGAACTAGAAAGACCTCCAGGAATTAATGCAAAGTGAAAGGAGAAGAGCCAGAAGAACATTGTACACAGAGACTGATACACTGTGGTAAAATCAAATGTAATGGACTTCTGTACTGGCAGCAATGCAATGACCCAGGACAATTCTGAGGGATTTATGGAAAGGAACACTACCCACATTCAGAGGAAGAACTGCAGGAGTGGAAACACAGAAGTAAAACAACTGCTTGAACACATGGGTTGATGAGGACATGGTTGGGGATATAGACACTAAATGACCACACCAATGCAACTATCAATAATATGTAAATAAGTCTTGACTGATCACACATGTTAAAACCAGTGGAAATGCACGTTGGATATTAGGGGTGTTGGGCTTAAGGGAGGGTGAAGGGGAAAGTAAAAACAGGAATCATGTAATCATGGAAAAAATAAAATATTTAAATCTAAAAAAAAGTATTTGATGCAAAAAAAAATTAATGCAACCAAGATTAGAAGAGAAACAAGAAACTGGGGGGGGGGTATTTCCCTAATAAATTTCCCTAATAAATGTCTCATTTCTCAAACATATAAAGAGCTAAATTAAATTTATAAGAATATAAGTCATTCCCCAATTGATAAATGGTCAAAGGATATGAATAAGCAGTTTTCAGATGAAGAAATCAAAGCTATCAATAATTATATTTTAAAAAGTTCTAAATAACTCTTGATTAGATAAATGCAAATTAAAGCAACTCTGAGGTGCCACTTTAAGCCTATTAAATTAATCAATATGGCAGTAAAGGAAAATGATCAATATTGGAGGTGATGTGGCAAAATTGGGACATTAATGCATTCATTGCTGGTGGAGTTGTGAATTGATCCAGCCATTCTTGAGGTCATTTTGTAATTATGCCCAAAAGGCTAAAAAAGAATGCATACTTTTTGATCCAGTAATACCACTACTAGCTCTGTATCCAAAAAAAATAAAATAAAACAAAATGGGAAAGGACATGCTTGTACAAAAATATTTATAGCTGCTCTTTTAGAGGTGTCAATGAATTGGAAACTAAAGGAGTGTCCCTCCATTGGAGAATGATTGAACAAATTGTGGGATATGATGGTGATGAAACACTATTGTGCTATAAGGAATGATGAACAGGATGATTTTAGAAAGAACTAGAAAGACCTATATGAACTGATACAGAATGAAATAGGAAGAACCAGGAAAACATTGTACACAATAACAACAATATTGTGATCAAATGTGATAGACTTAGCTACTATCAACAATATAATGAGCCAGAACAACTGAGAGATTTCTGAAAAACAAAGCTATCCACCTCCAGAGAAAGAACTGTTGGAGTAGAAATGTGGATGAAAGCATGTGATTTACCATTGTTTATTTGGGTATATGTATTGGGGTTTTGGTTTTATAAGATTATTCATTTACAAAAATGAATAATATGGAAATATGTTTTGTATGATAATACATGTATAACCCAGATTGAATTGCTTGCCAGTTCCAGAAGTGGTGAGGGAAGAAGAGAGGAAGACAATGCATCATATAACTTTGGAAAATTTATGTGGACACCTATTAAAAAATAATAATAAAATTAAATGTTAAAAAAAAAAGAAATACCTTTAGGTACAATGTACAAACAGAAATCACAGACCAAGGAGAATCAAAGATGAGAAGCAAGGTTACAACATAGCAGTTTTGTGAGATTCCTTAGCTGAGACACAAATCACAAGTTCAGAATCTCATAGTCAAAAGAGGTTTCTGAGGCCATCCAGTCAAATTTGTACCCAACAAAGGATTATCTCTCTATAACATACCTACAAGAGCCCATCCATCCTTTGTTTGGAGATCTCTACTGGTAGGGAACCTACTGACTTCTAAGGACATCCAACCTACTTTTGCATGGATCTAATTATTAGGAAGTTTTCCTTAACATCAAGCATAAATCTGCCTCTCTGTAACTTCTCCCCACTGCTCCTAGTTCTATCTTGGGCCAAACAAAACAAAGTCTAATCCCTCACCAGTGGGACAGTCCCACAGAGACTCATACAACTTCCACAAAGCTTAACAATTACTTTGAACAGATCCTCACCTGGACTGAACTCAAGGCCCTTCACCAACTTGATTCTCCTCTGGATGTTTTCCTGATTGTCAATGCCACTCTAAATATAGGCCATATAGAAACTCTAAAGTTGCTCTTCCAAACCCAATTCTATTGGCAGGTAAGTCCCTAGAGCAAGACTCTAGGTTTATCTTCCCTCCATGTTTTAAAGATACTCCTGAAGAAATAGGGTCCTTCTAATGCTATTACTCTTAGCCCCCATTCCAGGATATTTCTCCCAATATCAATCACCAGTAACTATTGTCCCAAAATCATTTTCTAGTTCTAATTAGTATCTCCCTATTATTATTCAGTCAGCTAATATCTCCTTGATATCATCATAAGCAATTAACATCAGTTAGCTTTAACAATGGTATAATTATTAAGACTTAAGAACACATACATACACACACACACACACACACACACACACACACACACACACACACACACATGCCTCCCTCCAACCAGGGCCCACTCTATATCTTAGACCCTAGGAAAAGTGGATTCAAACTTGAAGTTGGAAACTACCAACATTCATCTCATCAAATTCACTTCCAATTGCAGCATAATCAAAGCAAGAGCCATTCACTTGTTTGTAAACATGCTATTTCAGATACTGTGTCCATCTTTTGCTACTCTAGAGGCACCCCAGAGAGTCTTTAGGACCCAAATGCTGTCTTCTTAGAATCTTTTGTATAAACATTGAGTTCCAGCTCTACAGCTAATTAAATGGTGGGTTTCTTGCCAATAAGGACCCTGTGGTCACAAAATACTGTAAGGGGGAAAAGGAGGTTTTTTTGTTTGAATATATTAAAAGATTAGGTTGCCAGGGAATTGAATAATTATCAATCCCCAATTAAATAATAACTTCAAGTCAAAATTACTTTTATGGAAGTTTATTTACAAAATATAGGAGAGAGTGGAAGTAGAGACATGAGAAGAGGGTAGAATAAGAGATTTGTATTTAAGTCTGGGCTTTACTCCAGCAGGGCTCTAGAGGCCCAGCCAGAGCCTAAAAGTCAATTAACAAGAGTTTTAGCCACAAGGGCTTCTCCCAATCAAAGGAGCCTCCTGGGAGGTTAAAGGAGTCAGCCTTCTTCACTTACCACGTGTAGTTCTAAGAGAAAGATTTAAGAGCAATCTCACCAAGGTCTCAGGGTCCCAGGTCCAGTGCTCCTCCAGGTCCAGAGCTCCTCCACATCCAAGCAAGAACCAGAAGAGCCCTCAGTTCACTGAACTCTCTTTTTAAAGGGGTCTCTTTTGTGTCACTTCCTGTGCTTTCCTCTTAGTTTACATGCCCAATCACAATAGACACTTTTCTTGGGACTGCCCAGGAGGCGGTCAGTAAATTCTGATTTGTCACTCACTCTAGCACACGTGGGTCACAGACCACCCAACTTGTGAGTTAAGTGGAGATGTTTTCACCTTTGGTGATTAAATCTAAAGATGGGCAGGGTAGATTTAATCTCATTATCACAGTACCATTACTACCTTAACCACTAACAGTCTTTAGACCCCAAAGGACTGAACCCAAAAGTTCAGTGGGAAGAAGACTTTCTTGCACACCATCAACTCTACTTCCGGCCCAGAACCCTACGAGCATTGTAGAGGGAATTGTTTGCTATGAAGAAAGGTCCCACCACCAGAGGTCTTACCATGCACCAGGCATGGTGCTGTCCTAGGTACTGGTACTACGGAGACTTTATTTAAAGAGTCCCTGCCCTCCAGGACCTTACATTCCATCAGTGGAAACATTTATAAATAAAAAAATAATAATAACTGTATCAACAATAGATGGCATTTTTTAAAACCCTTACCTTCCATCTTAGAATCAATACTATGTATTGGCTCCAAGGCAGAAGAGTGGTAAGGGCTAGGCAATGGGGGTCACATGACTTGCCCAAGGTCACACAGCTGGGAAGTGTCTGAGGCCAGATTTGAACCTAGAACCTCCCATCTCTAGGCTTGGCTCTCAATCCACTGAGCTACCCAGCTGCCCCAATAGATGACATTTATATAGCATTTAAGTTTAGCAAATCACTTTACACAGAGGGCATCCCAATAGCTAAAAACTGCACCAAGATTTTTGGAACCCGCTATTAGTCATCTCATTTGATTAAAGTCAGTGTAATGTAGAGGACTAGACTCTTAACTGCTGGAGGAATCATAAAAGGTCTCTTTTAGAGGCTAGCATATGAACTGAGCCTTGAAGGAAGCCAGGGATTTTAGGAGGCAAAGGTCTAAAAGAGAAGCATTCCAGGTATGGAGGACAGCCAATGCAAAGACTGGAGGTGGAAGATAAATGCCCATCAGAAGGAGAATGCCACGTATGAGCTCCTAGAGCACTTCCTAGAGCTTTGTGGCCACTTAGTAAGTGCTTGTTTGATGGATAAAGGAGAGACACCAAATAGAACAGTTTTACAGAAACAGAGATGAAATAAAAGGTAATAACCTGTGCAAAGGTAGGCTGGAAAAGCTTTAAATATCAGAGAGAGGAAATTGAATTTTATTCTAGCAGCAATGAGAGCCACTGGAGATGACATAGTTAGACATATGCTTTATGAATATATAGTTGACATTTATTGGGCTGGATTAGAAGAAAAACTTAAAGCCAGGAAAATAATTAGAAGGCTATTGCAATAATCCAGATGGGATGTAAGAAGGGCCTGACCTAGGCTAATGATTTGAGTGGACAGAGAGAGGTAGATTTGAGAGATAATTTGGAGGTAGAATTGGTTAGTCTTGGCAACTTGTACATGGGAGAGGCAGTGAATAATAGGGATGAATTCCAGATGACTTCCAGGCTATAAACCCAAATAACTGGAAGGATAATAGCACCCTCCATAGAAACGGAGAAATTAGGAAGAAGTTTAGAGAAAGATAATATAACCTGTTTGGGATGTGTTGAATTTGATGTGACTTTTCTTGTTTAGTCATTTCAGACGTGTCTGACTCTTCATGACTCCATTTGGGGATTTTCTTGGCAAGATACTGGAGTGATTTGCCATTTCCTTTTCCAATGCATTTTGCAGATGAGAAAATTAAGGTAAATAGGGTCAAATGACACACTCAAGGTCACATAGCTAGTAAATGCTAGTGAAGCCAGTTTGCCAGAAGATGAGTCTTTCTGATTCCATGCCCAATATTTTATCCACCAAGCCACCTAGCTGCCCTTGATATGACTACAGGACATCTAGCTGGAGATGCCCAATAGGCCCTTAGTGAAAAAGGTCTGGAGTCATCGGTGGAGTATTGCATAGCAAGACTGGAGAAATAAAGTAGTTTTCCTAAAGACACCAGGAAGACACCACTCCTCTCCCTACTTAGATCCAAGTCAGAGGAAAATATGATTCCATTCATCTTCAGGGAAGTGGAGGAATAAGCCCAGTTCAGTGGAAATAGCACCAGGCTAAGAACCAAAAAACATAGGTTCTAGCCTCAGCTTTGCTATTATTGATCCAAGATAAAATCCCTTTTCCTCTCTGAAGCTGTTTCCTCATCATCAAAAAAGTTCACATTTATCTAGAACTTTAAGATTAATCCTACAAAGTACATCATGTAAGTATTTTACAAGTGAGAAAACTGAATCTAAGAGGAGTTAAATGACTCCCACAGCCACAGAACTACTTCAATACCCTCTACTACCTCATCAGTAAAATAAGGAGATTATATAGTCTCCAAGGTTCTTCATGGCCCTAAAATTTTGTAATACTTTATGATAAATAGGACAATGTATGGTAGACAACCTGTCTGTCACTTATTCATTCACTAAGAATTCATTATGTTTTGGCTGTGTGGCCAACTATGTGTTAAATATAAAAAGAGAGCCAAAGGTAGTCTGGAAGAGAGGACACTAGCAGCTGAGGAAGTAATCAAGAAAAGCTTCATGCAGAGGATGGTGATTATGCTTCATCTTAAAGAAAGAAAGACTCTGAGATGAAGGTAAGAAGGGATTCCATTCCAGGCATGGAAGAAGCAAAGGCGGGGAGATAGGAAATGGAGTGCACTGAGTGAGAAATAGAGAGAGAACCAGTTAACTTGGATCACTAAGTGCAAGAGAAGGGATAATATCCATTGAGACTGGAAAGATAAGTTGGGGCCAGGTTGTGTTGGACTTTAAAAGCTAACCATAGAGTGGCAGTTAAGTGGGCTTAGTGGATTGAGAGCCAAGTCCAGGGGTGGGGGGTCCTGGATTCAAATCTGGCCTCAGACACTTCCCAGCTGTGCAACCTTGGGTAAGTCCCTTAACCCCCTTTACCTAGCCCTTACCACTCTTCTTCCTTAGAACTAATACACTATATTAATTCTAAGATAAGATAAGGGTTTTTTAAAAAACACTAACCACAGGAGCCTAATTTTTATCCTAGAGACTCTAAGAAGCCACTGATGGTTGGGGGGGGGGGGCAGGGAGGGATAATGTTTTGTTTTTTTAACTTTCCTTATTTTTCTTATAGATTTTCTTTTGCAACATGGCTAATATAGAAATATGTTTTGTATGATTTCACATGTATAATCAATATGTTTCTTACCTTCTCAAAGGATAGAAAAAAGAACAGAAGGGAAGGAAAGAATCTGGAACTCAAAATTTTTTGATTGAATATTTTTTTTTTAATTTTAAACCCTTAACTTCTGTGTGACTTATAGGTGGAAGAGTGGTAAGGGTAGGCAATGGGGGTCAAGTGACTTGCCCAGGGTCACACAGCTGGGACGTGTCTGAGGCCGGATTTGAACCTAGGACCTCCTGTCTCTAGGTCTGACTCTCAATCCACTGAGCTACCCAGCTGCCCCTTTGATTAAATATTTTAAAAATTTTTACATGTACTTGGGAAATATTTAACAAAATAAATAAAAATATATTTTTACAAAGAAGAGAGGTCATACTATCCTTCATGTCAGAGTTGTCTAATGGTAACTAGACCCTTGCTGGCTGCTGGTAACTCTGGCAAGAGGGAAGTCTGGCATATTTGGTAGCCCTGATTTCTCAGCCGTGTCCAAGCTGTTTGTGTAAATCAAATATTCAAAGTGACAAATGTGTTGGAGAATAGTGTGTATAGGGAGTGGGACAAGGGAGACCATGGCTGAGGACAGACCCCACCTGTGGAAGGTATGTGGACAGATAAAAGTATCAGGGTCAAAGAGGACCACAGGGGGAGGAAGGAAAGGACTCCTTCTAAAAGTCATTGCATTGGAATGCAGGTATTTAATAAATGTTCATTGAATTGAATAAGATGACTTATAGTTATATGGAGTTCCAAGCTAACTTTTCTTAAACTGAAAGTATTTTTTGAGTCAACTTATACAAGTGAAGCTCTCTACAGATTCAATATCTAAAAGAAATCAGACAAGCCAAAAGGAAGTCAGGCAACAGGTCTAAAAGCAAGCTATTGTACTTAGCCTTTCCTTATATTCCTGAGAGTTCCCGAAAGTAGAACTGTAGTAAGATCTAAAGATCCTCAGGCCAAAGATATGGGAAAGTCCTACCATTCCGGCCAGAATGTTTAGGGCCACCTTCCCTCTGGGAAAATCCCAGAAGAAAATCAATTCAAATTTCTGCTCAATCAGAGTCATTTCCTGTATCAGTTTCTAGTTTCACTTCCCAAGATCTAACAACATCTCATCCACAGTGCTCAGGAAAGGCACCCAAGGGTCGGCTAACCGAGAACCAGCCACAGGCAGTTCCCTGGCCTCAGGATCTCTTCATCCTCCAATCTAGTCTGGGTCCTGTCTTTGGTTTATCAATCCCAGCACAGAATATACTCCAACACAAGGTCCCAGTGCCATGTACTGAAGAAAATCAATATCTGTTAGCATGTCCTATCTCCAGAAAAAAGATGAGTATGCTAAGGTCTCCTGGATTGTCACCAATTTTTTTTCTTTTTTTTTTTTTTTTAATTTTAAACCCTTAATTTCTGTGTATTGACTTATAGGTGGAAGAGTGGTAAGGGTAGGCAATGGGGGTCAAGTGACTTGCCCAGGGACACACAACTGGGAAGTGTCTGAGGCCAGATTTGAACCTAGGACCTCCCGTCTCTAGGCCTGGCTCTCAATCCACTGAGCTACCCAGCTGCCCCCTGTCACCAATTTTTTGAGGCACAAGTTCTAGAGAAATCTCAGGCTGCTATTATATGAGATTTTGTTCAGGTTTTCCTGTAATATGAAATGTGCTCTATGTAATTATAGTGATCAAAATTGGCCTTCAAGAAATTGGAATAAAATGTACTTTTCCCCTCTTTTTTGCACAGGTCGAGGACTATGAGTGAGGAGTATTATGTACACTGTCAGACTGGGCTGATGCATTGGTTACTCTTGCTGAGCTGCTTCCCTGCTCTTTATTTTTTAGTCTTTGTTACAAGGGAAGGTTCTCTAGGAAGGAAAGAAGACTATATAGATGAAAATTAAGGTGATGCATAAACAAAACATATCAATAAAATTTTCATCTTAAAAAAAACCAAAATGTGTTCAAAAGATAGTCAAAAAGACAAAATAAGAAAAAAAAAATTTTTAAATAAGAAAAAATCACATAACACTAATTTGGGGAGCAGGATGGAGTATGGCTAGCAATTGAAGGTCTCTACAGATAGTTCTTGCCACAATTTATAGTTAACAATTGGTCTGGGAAATGCATGTATGGAGAACTTGTGTCTACCCAGCTTCCCTTGGAGACTAGCAGGTGTAGAAGTATGCTAATCTAGTGTGATTTTGTCCTTCAACTTGGCTGTTATCAGACTTTTGATAAATCATTAATAAAACATGCCATAAAAAGAAAATGTGCTCAGAACTTGGCTATAAAGCTCCAAGCTAAAACATTAAATAAACCATTCTTTGAGATTGCCTCAGAACAGAGAACCGGAGAAGTTAATTAGGACCAGTTCTGACAGAAACAAAAGCACCATCCCTCTCAAATAAGCAGATGTTAAAAGTCACTTCCATTGCAATTCATAAGCATAGCTAGATTCTTCCCAATTTGTCTGGTTTAGAACATAAATATTTCTACCTAATTGGAAATTGGAGAACATCAGTTCCTCAGATGTCCAAAGGAAAGCAGTCAGAAAAAATGGAAAACGAAGGTATGCCTGTCAATTGTGGAATGGCTGAACAAATTGTGGTATCTGCTAGTGATGGAATACTATTGTGCTCAAAGGAATAATAAACTGGAGGAATTCCATGTGAACTGGAAAGACCTCCAGGAACTGATGCAGAGTGAAAGGAGCAGAGCCAGAAGAACACAGAGACTGATACACTGTGGTAAAATCGAATGTAATGAACTTCTCTACTAGCAGCAATGCAATGACCCAGGACAATTCTGAGGGATTTATGGTAAAGAATGCTACCCACATTCAGAGGAAGGACTGCAGGAGTGAAAACACAGAAGAAAAACAACTGCTTGAACACATGGGTTGATGAGGACATGGTCGGGGATATAGACACTAAATGACCACACCAATGCAACTATCGATAATATGTAAATAAGTCTTGACTGATCACACATGTTAAAACCAGTGGAAATGTGTGTCGGCTACAGGGAGGGGAGGGGAGAGTAAGAACATGAATCATGTAACCATGGAAAATTTTTCTAAAAAAGAAAATTTTAAATTAAAAAAAAAAAGAAAAAAAGGAAAGCAGTCAGGTCCAAGAAATAGATAGAGAACTTTACAAAATGCAAAATGAATAATTTTTATTATATTAAACTTAAAAGGTTTTGTACAAACAAAACCAATGCAACCAAAATTAGAAAGGAAGTAAAAAACTGAGAAAAAAATTTATATCATAAAAATCTCTGACAAAGGTCTAATTTCTCAAATTTACAAGGAACTAAGTCAAATGTAAAAGAAATCAAGCCATTCTACAATTGACAAATGGCCAAGGGATATGAATATGCAGTTTTCAGATGAAGAAGTCAAAACTATCAATAATTACATGAAAAAATAATTTTTCTCCTGATTAGAGAAATGCAGATCAAAACTACGCTGAGGTACCACTTCACATTGGGCAATATAACAGTAAAAGAAAATAATAAATATTGGAGGGGATGTGGCAAAATTGGGACACTAATGCATTGCTGGTAGAGTTGTCAATTGATCCAACCATTCTGGAAGACAATTTGGAATTATACCTAAAGGGCTTTTAAAGAATGCATGCCCTTTGGTCCAGCAATACCACTATTGGAATTAGAGAAGAAAAGTTTCTAAAATGTTGGCTTGACCCACTACTGCATATATCCTATAATGAGATATATACCCCTAAGGAAGTCAAATGGAACTCAATATGGCTTTAAAAAAAAACAAAACATCAAGGAAACTTTTTTTTTAATAACAGTCTTCTCTCAGTGGTGTTCTATGGCTGTGAATTATGGAAAGTCATGATCTCTGAAGGATAAAAATTGATTGATGTCTATCCCAAAGAGGGATGGGAAGATTCATGATGGACATAAGTAGATAGAACCATAGAGCCAAAAATGACTTGCACCTAAGTGGGGAGGGTGGATATTCTTTTTTTTTTTAACATTTATTAATATTCATTTTTAACATGGTTACATGATTCATGCTCCTCCTTTCCCCTTCAACCCCCCGCACTTCCCCCACCCATGGCCGATGCGCATTTCCACTAGTTTTGTCATGTGTCCTTGATCAAGACCAATTTCCAAATTGTTGGTAGTTGCATTGGTGTGGTAGTTTCGAGTCCACACCCTCAATCATGTCCACCCCGACCC
>NC_058130.1:63450247-63458891 GCF_016433145.1 Gracilinanus agilis
TGGATGATCTTCTTAATTACTTGCTGGAGTCTCTTTGCTAGTATTCTATTTAAGATTTTTGCATCTATGTTCATTAGGGAGATTGGTCTGTAGTTTTCTTTCTCTGTTTTTGATCTCCCTGAGGAGGGTGGATATTCTTGGAGAAATTGATGATCTGTAAAAGAGGGTGAGTTGATCATGAAATAAGAATGAATGGATGAATAGCCCAAGTACTATACTCATATCCTAGGCAGCTAGATGGCTCAGTGGATAGCATGCTGGATTTAGGAAGACTTAGTTTTAATATGGCCTCCGACACTAAGCTAGCTCTGTGACTCTGGGTAAGTCATTTAACCTTTGACTACCTCAGTTTTATCATCTGTAAAATGAGGGTAATAAAAGCACCTACCTCCCAGGGTTGTGGTGAGCATCAAATGAGGAAATATTTGTAAAGTCTTTAATAAATGCTTGATCTCTTTCCTCAATGTGTTTTGCAAATCTTGAAGTGCCACATTAACACTAGTTCTTATTATCATTATTAAAAGAGTTAGAGGAAAGTCCTCAAAGCATGGAGCTGATTTTCTTTATAATATTGATGGGAGAATAAGAATATGAATGACAGAGAATGAGAGGCATCAATTGGTTGTAATGTGTACTAAAAGATAAACTGGCTGGGGGCAACTGGGGAGCTCAGTGGATTGAGAGCCAGGCCTAGAGACAGGAGGTCCTGGGTTCAAATCCGGCCTCAGACACTTCCCAGCTGTGTGACCCTGGGCAAGTCACTTGACCCCCATTGCCCACCCTTACTACTCTTCCACCTACGAGCCAATACACAGAAGTTAAGGGTTTAAAATAAAGAAAGAAAGAAAAAATTAAGAAAATGAACTGGCCAAATGCATCATCCATGGAAATCTCAAAGTAAGAAATGGAAGAGTCTTCCTTTTCCAGAGGTGTCAATAGAAGAGTAATTGTTTAAAAAAAATGAAATGCCTATCCAATGATGTTTCTAAGAAAACTAAGTTTCTGAAAAGACTGTCTCTTTCCTTTTACAATAAGGAAAAAATAATTTTCTTAATTCTATGTACAGACGATTCCAATTATTCCATTATAATGGAAGCAATAATATTTCTAATGTATTTATTGCTGGTTTTTTGTTTGTTTTTTTAAAATCCTTACCTTCCATCCACTGTGTATTGGCTCCAAGGCAGAAGAGTAGTAAGGGCTAGGCAATGGGGGTCAAGTGACTTGCCCAGGGTAACACAGCTGGGAAGTCTCTGAGGCCAGATTTGAACTTAGGACCTCCCGTCTCTAGGCCTGGCTCTCAATCCACTGAGCCACCCAGCTGCCCCACTAATGTATTTGTAACAGACCTATAGCCTATGGATTAAGTGTCTGGTAATTCAATGGATTGCTCCAAAAGCCTTCTAGATAATTATGATCTATATATAGCTTAAAAATGAAAGCCCTTCAGGGCTCCATCTGACAGCTCCTAAAAGTACAAGGAGCTTTGGTGAAGAGATCAGTAATTAGGAAAGGGTACTGGCAAGTAGCAAGGTACTGCCATCTTATAGAAAAAAATAGTTCTCTGATCCTAGAATCACAGGACTTCAAAAGTGGAAGAGTCCTCAGAGACCACTAGGCCAACTAGAACCTGATCAAGAATCTCATCTACAATGAATCTGACAAATAATCATCCCACTTTTTTTTAAGAATTCCAATGGGAATGAGTGGGAGAGCCACTACCACCCAAGACAATTCATTCTATTTTTGGACCACTCTGATAATTAGGAAGTTTTTCTCCACATTAAAACTAAATTTGCAGGGGGCAGCTGGGTAGCTCAGTGGATTGAGAGCCAGGCCTAGAGACAGGAGGTCCTGGGTTCAAATCCGGCCTCAGACACTTCCCAGCTGTGGGACCCTGGGCAAGTCACTTGACCCCCATTGCCTACCCTTACCAATCTTCCACCTATAAGTCAATACACAGAAGTTTAGGGTTTAAAATAAAAAAATAAAAAAATAAACTAAATTTGCCTCTCTACAAATTCCTTTTATTGCTCCTATTTTTTTTCCTCCTGAGGCTTAGAAGAACAAATCTTTGAAAAAGATTTGAAATCGATTTCCTAGGATATAGCTCAGGGCTAAACTGGCTCTTTAGATGAGGAGATGCCTTCTTCTAGGGAAGGAGAAGCCTCTTGGGAAGGGTTTATCTTTTCACAAAAAAAAGAGATTCTCTCTGCAACCTTAATCAATCCTTAACCAAGTCTATGTGTGACTTCTTACTCTTGCTGGAAATTAAGTATTATGTATTTAAAATATCTTTTCCTATAGCATCAACCACTCTTTCCCCCCATCTGGGCCCTGGAAATCTGCCCAAGATTTGAGGTACTTGGGGAATGGATATAATAATGATGATGATGATGTTGATAACGACCAACATTTATATGGTGCTTTCTAGGTGCCAGGCATTGTGTCAAGCGCTTTATAATTGTTATCTCCTTTGATCCTCATCACAACCCTGGAAGTAGGTACTATTGTGAGGTCCACTTACAAATAAGGTAACTGAGGCAAAGGACAAGTGACTTACCTAAGGTCACACAGCTGGTAGGTATCTATCTGAAGCCAAATTTTAACTCAGGTCTCATGCTCTGTCCATTCTATCCACTCCAAACCATGCTCATGACTCACAGAGTGCTTCAAATCTTACAGACTGCCTCCCTTCCTCCTGAAACAACTCATTGTGTTTGAACATTGAGAGTGGACAGCTCTCATTTTTAGGAAGTTCTTATTATTGTCAAGCCTAAATTTTCCTCTCTGCATTCCCAGACATTGCTTTCCAAAGGACACAATAGTTCAAGAGGCTTTTAACCCAACAGTAAAGCAAAATAAATAACATACACTCTCCAAACAAATGATGACACCACTCATGGAGAAGGGGGCACAGAGAGCATGTGTGATCAGGGAATCCACATATGGAATATCTGTGAAAAGACCCAAATGTAAAGAGCATGTATGACCAGCTACACATATGGCAGAGCTCCTGTGGAGGAAATAGACACGGCCAAAAGTAGTTCATGCCTTCGGGGTTACCGAGCCACCCATGGGTGGCATCCTCAGAGGCATTCTGCTGCTGCCCATCTCTGCCGTTGTCTTCTGGTCTTCAATCAACAGCTGCTGAAATCCCAGCTGGGAAAAATTCTTAGCCTCTGGCTAGTTCAGCTCTTTTAAGACGCAGATTAGCTATGTAAGTTAATGGGCACTTAGATCTGGACTACCTCCTCTCCTCTGCTGCCATGTAGACCATCTCAGTCTGACTTTTCTCAGAGTTAAAGAAAATTCCTTTTACTTGCTATCACACCCAAGTGTTCAACATGGCAAAACTTCAAAGGATCTAGATGATACTGTGGAAGAGACTCTTCTTGACCCTCTATCTCCCATCAGTCCTCTCGTGTTCCATTCAAATCAGAGTATCTATGTGGAGGGATGAGTGACGACCAAAAGAATTGGTGAATTTTGTCCTATTTCCCCACCAACAAAAAAAAAAAAAAAGAATACTGCCTTCATATTCATTGTTGTTGTTTGGTTGGTTTCTCTTGGCGTGTCCAATTCTTCATGACCGCATTTGGATTTTTCTTGGCAAAGAAACTGGAATGTTTTGCCATTCCCTTCTCCAGTTCATTTGACAGATGAGGAAACTGAGGCAAACAGGGTTGAGTGAGTTGCCTGAGGTGACATAGCTAGTCAGTGTCCGAGACTAGATTTGAATGCAGGAAGATGAGTCTTCTTGATTTTAGGCCTGGAACTCTATCCACTGAGCACCTAGCTGCCCTATAACTATAAAAATATCATTGGAAGGACTGAACAAATTGTAATTTATCTTAATATCCTGCATATGGAGTATATGAATTTAATAATATTGTGCAACAAGAAATGACAAAGGAAACCATTTCAGAAAATCCTAGGCAGTAGGAACTGATGGAGAAAAAAATCGAGCAGAACCAGGAGAACAATTTATATAAGGATAACACTATAAAGAAAAACGACTCAAAAAAGCTGAAGAACTCTGAATAATGCAATAAATAACTATGTCTCTAGAGGACCTGTGATAAATCATTTTATCCCCTTCCTGACACAGAAGTGGTGAAATCATTGTACAGAGGAGAAATGAATCCTTGGGTATGGCCACAATGAGGATTTGTTTTGCTTGACTAAGTTTATTTGTTATAAGGGTTTTTTTTTCTTTTTTCTCTCAGTTTTTAAATAGGGGGAGGATAGGAAAGTTAGCAATAGAGATAAAAGAGGGTTTTAAAGCATCTTTTAAAGGCATAAGGAAGTGCAGACAAGCAAGACAATTTTAAGAGCAATATATGGAATTTGTTATAGGCTTTTTTTTAAATGAAAGCAAAATAAAAATAGAGATTTGCATTTTATATACTATCAAGAATGTGCCAGAGCCAGCTCCTAAGGGCTCCCAAGAGTCATGGTTAAATTTTCTGTGTGAGCATTTACTCCTCAGAAATCCTCAAATCCTACAACTCAGGGTTTGATTTATTATTTTGTTTATTGTCTAGTCTTAAGGAAGAGATGGGGAAAAAGTTAAAATACAGGTTAAACTTGAAAGTATGTACCAAGTACTTTTTTGTCAGTTGTTAAATTATGTGACAATAAAGTTGATAATCTAGGTGAAATGGGTGAATATTTGCAAAAATATAAATCACCCATATTAACAAAAAAGGAAATACAATGCTTAAATAATCCCATATCAGAAAAAGAAATTGAACAAGTCATCGAGGAACTCCCTAAGAAAACATCCTCAGGGACAAATGGATTCACAATGAATTTTATCAACTATTTAAAGAACAATTAATCCCAATACTCTGCAAACTATTTGACAAAATAAGCAAAGCAGTCTTACCAAATTCTTTTCATGACACAAATATGGTACTGATTCCCAAGCCAGGAAGAGCAAAAAAGAGAAAGAAAACTATAGACCAATCTCTTTAATGAACATAGATGCAAAAATCTTAAATGAAATACTAGCAAAAAGACTACAACAATCTATCAGAAGGATTATTCACTATGTCCTGGTGGGATTTACTCCAGGCTGATTCAATATTAGGAAAACTCTCCACATAATTGACCATATCAACAACTAAACTAATAGAAATCACATGATTATTTCAATAGATGCAGAAAAAGGTCTTTGACAAAATACAAAACTCATTACTATTGAAAACACTAGAAAATATAGGAATAGAAGTGCCTTTCCTCAAAATAATAAGCAGTATTTATTTAAAACTATCAGCAAGTATCATCTGCAATGGGGATAAATTAAAAGCATTCCCAATAAGATGAATGAAGCAAGGATGCCCATTAACACCACTACTATTTAATATTGTACTGGAAATGCTAGTGGTAGCAATTAGAGAAGAAAAAGAAATTGAAAGGATCAAAGTAGCTAATGAGGAAACTAAATTATCACTCTTTGCAGATGATATGATGGTATACTTAGAGAATCCTATAAAAAGCTAGTGGAAACAATTAATAACTTTAGCAAAGTTGCATGATACAAAATAAACCCACATAAATCATCAGCATTTCTATATATTTCCAACAAAACTCAGCAGCAAGAGCTAGAGAGAAAAACTCCATTTAAAATCACTCTAAATATTATAAAATATTTGGGAATCTATTCACCAAGACAAACTCAGGAATTATGTGACTACAACTACAAAACACTTTTCACACAATTAAAAATATATCTAAACAATTGGAAAATATTAATTGCTCATGGGTAGGCCAAGCTAATATAATAAAAATTACAATCCTATCTAAATTAATTTACATATTCAGTGCTATGTCTATCAAACTACCAAAAAATCTTTTTTAGAATTAGAAAAAATTATAACAAAGTTCATCTGGAAGAACAAAAGAGCAAGAATATCAAGGGAACTAATGAAAAAGAACGTGAAGGATGGTGGCCTAGCAGTACTAGATTGTAAATTATACTAGTGATCACCAAAACTGTATGGTACTGGCTAAGAGACAGAAGGGTAGATCAATGGAATAGACTTGGGGTAAATGACGTCAGCAAACTAGTGTTTGATAAACCCAAAGATCCCACTTTTGGAGACAAGAAGTCACTATTTGACAAAAACTACTGAGAAAATTGGAAAACAGTATGGAAAAAATTAGGTTTAGATCAATATCTCACACCCTATACCAAGATAAATTCAAAATGGGTAAATGACCTAAATATAAAGAGGGAAATTATAAGTAAATTAGGGTAATGTAGAATAGTATATTTGTCAGATCTAAGGGAAAGGAAATAATTTAAGACCAGGCAAAAAATAGAGAATATTACAAAATGTAAAATGAATAATTTTGATTATATTAAATTTAAAAGTTTCTGTACAAACAAAACCAATGCAACCAAAATTACAAGGGAAGCAACAAACTAGAAAAAAATGCATAACAAAAATCTCTGACAAAGGTCTAATTTCTCAAATTTACAAGGAACTAAGTCAAATGAATAAGAAAGCAACCCATTCTACAATTGACAAATGGCCAAGGGACACAAATAGGCAGTTTTCAGATGAAGAAATCAGAACTATCAATAATTACATGGAAAAGTGTTCTAAATCCCTCCTGATTAGAGAAATGCAGATCAAAACTATGCTGAGAACCCCAAAGAGATCATAAATAAACAGACTTGTACGAAAATATTTATAGCTGCACTTTTTGTGGTGGCAAAAAACTGGAAAAGGAGGATATGCCCTTCAATTGGGGAATGGCTGAACAAATTATGGTATATGCTGGTGATGGAATACTATTGTGCTAAAAGGAATAACAAACTGGAGGAGTTCCAGGTGAACTGGAAAGACCTCTAGGAACTGATGCAGAGCGAAAGGAGCAGAGCCAGAAGAACACTGTACACAGAGACTGATATGGTAAAATCGAATATAATGGACTTCTGTACTAGCAGCAATGCAATGACCCAGGACAATTCTGAGGGATTTATGGTAAAGACGCTACCCACATTCAGAGGAAGGACTGCAGGAGAGGAAACATATAAGAAAAACAACTGCTTGAACGCATGGGTCGGGGTGGACATGATTGGGGATGTAGACTTGAAACTACCACACCAATGCAACTATCAACAATTTGGAAATAGGTCTTGATCAAGGACACATGACAAAACCAGTGGAAATGTGCGTAGGCCATGGGGGGATTGCGGGGGATGAAGGGGAAAGTAGGAGCATGAATCATGTAACCATGTTAAAAATGATAGATAAATAAATAAATAAATAAATAAATAAATGAATGAATAAATAAACCTTAAAAAAAGACTACGCTGAGATACCACCTCACATTGGCCAATATAACAGTAAAAGAAAATAATAAATGTTGGTGGGGATGTGGCAAAATTGGGACACTAATGCATTGCTGGTGGAGTTGTCAATTGATCCAACCATTCTGGCAGGCAATTTGGAATTATACCCAAAGGGCTTTAAAAGAATGCATGCCCTTTGATCCAGCAATATCATCTCCAACACTATTGTCCCCAAAGAGATAATAAAAAGGGGTTGTACAAAAAATATTCATAGCCATGCTCCTTGTAGTGGCAAACAATTGGAAAATGAGGGGATATCCATCAATTAGGGAATGGCTGAACAAATTGTGGTGTCTGATGGTGACGGAATACTATTGTGCTATAAGGAATGATGAATTGGAAGAGTTCTATATGAATTGGAAAGACCTCCATGAACTGATGCAGAGTGAAATAAGCAGAGCCAGAAGAACACTGTACACAGTAAATAAAAAAACAAAACAAAACAAAACATTGTGGGACGATCAGATTTAGCTACTAATAGCAATGCAGTGATCCAGGACAATCCTAAGGGACATATGAGAAAGACTGCTATCCACACTGAGAGAAAGAATTGTGGGAGTAGAAACACAATAGAAAAACATATGATTTGTCACCTTTTTATTTTGGTATATGTTTTGGGGTTTTGGTTTTAAAAGATTTAAAAAAGAATAAAATGAAGAGGATAGGCTGGATGATCTCTAAGGTCCCTTTTGGACCCATAATCTTATGACTAGAACCCAGGTCTCCTGAAGTTTAAAGTAGTTCTCTTCCCACCACCACCACATCACACACTTACTTAAATCTTTGCCTAACCCACTTAAACCCTTCATGAGAACTACTCTCAGTTCAAGTCCCCTTTTCCTGGTTTGGAACTTGCTGGATTCTTTCTGGAGGATACAAACTGGAAAATGTTGCCTGGATTGCTTCTGAAGTAGGAAAATCAAACAGAAATTGAAGCTGTACATTATTTCATGGTGAGTAGGAATTGTACCTTTTGAAGTAGATTTCTTTTTGAGCTTAAAAACTATCATAGATTATCAGTTAAGAAGAACCCCAGAGGCCATCTCATCCAATCTCAAACTGAATGAGAATTCCCTCTATGGCTTAAAAACTATAATAATAGAGAGCATTTATATAGCATTTCATAGGTTATTATTAACCTCAAGTTACAGATGAGAGAACTGAGGTAGACAAAGGTTCACAGTGACTTAGAGAGAGAAAGAAAGAAAGAAAGAAAGAAAGAAAGAAAGAAAGAAAGAAAGAAAGAAAGAAAGAAAGAAAGAAGGAAAGAAGGAA
>NC_058130.1:63459250-63479219 GCF_016433145.1 Gracilinanus agilis
AGGAAGGAAGGAAGGAAGGAAGGAAGGAAGGAAGGAAGGAAGGAAGGAAGGAAGGAAGGAAGGAAGGAAGGAAGGAAGGAAAATCTATCTGGACCTCAGTTTTCTCGTCTGTAAAATAAGGTTGGTATGGATAACCTATAAATTCCCTTTCAAGCTCTAAAATTATGATACCAAAAAAAAATTATTTGTCCAGAGTCACATAACTAATAGCATCTGAGACTAGATTTTAATTCAGATCTTCCTGAATCTAATTCCAACACTATCCAGTGTCCCCTAACTGCATCTGCTTATCTACACTCCCCCAAAGGCATAAGTGGAAGAATACTACTTCCAGAGATAGCTTAAATCACTTTTAGTCAGTGTTCATGTTTCCCTACAATAGTTCAAATCTGCTTCCAAGAAATTCTTACCCAACCACTACTCTTCATTCTGCCCCCAGGTTCCAGGCAGAACAGATCTAGTCCTATTCCTGAGATATTGACACTAATTACTTCCAAGATGTGGAATTATTATATTCCAACAAAACAAATGGTACTATTGTTTGAAACCATTTCTCACCCGTCCCCCTCCCCAAATCAGAAAATAATGCTTAACAGAATGTTGGAGCTAAGAATATCACAAGCTTTGTCATTTGCTATCCATAGCCTAAAAAAAGAAGGCAAGACACAAGGGGAAACAATCTGGAGTATCTCTTACATCTACCCAATTCTTTCTCAGAAGCAAATTTAGCATGGAGGAAACAAGTTCAATAGTAGAGCCTTGGAAATGGAAAGTCATTTTATTTATTCGACAATAACTAAAGGCACAATGGAAGGAGAATCTTTCTCTTCCTACACCATCAAATGATGGTAGGGGATTTTTGAAGCCGTCAACCTTGACTTGGGTGATGAAATGACCTCTAATTATCTTCACATTTTTGTTTATTCCATCCAAATAATCTACAGTTTTCACTCAGGTTTTTAGAATTCACTAACCAAATCCTGTCTCAGAGTATTCTAAAGAACAGAATTCATCTGAGCCAGCTGTCTCTGTCCTATCTCTTGCCGTTTATTTATATTCTGAGAAGTATTCCACCTGTCACTAACATCCAGGCTTGCAGCCTTTGTGAAATTACTCTGTCCTGATTATCCTCCTACCTGTCCAACCTTCCTTCTCAGTCTCCTTTGCCAAATAGCCATCTAAGTTACACCTGTTATAGGTGGATGGCCCCAAAGGCTCTGTCCTGTGCCCTCTTCTCTTTACCCTCTATACTATTCCACTTGATGATCTCATTAATTCCCATGGTTTCAACTCTTACTTCAATGCTGATGATAGCAAATCCCCTATCCTGTTCTTACTTTTAAACTTGTTTCTCCCACTGCCTATTAGACATCTTGAATGGAAGATCTCACAAACATCTTAAACACATGACCATATAAATAAAATTTTTAAAAAGGCAAGGGATGGGGGGAGGCAGCTGACTGGATCAGTGGATGGAAAGCCAGATCCAGAGACAGGAGGTCCTGGGTTCAAATCTAGCCTCAGACACTTCCTAGCTGTGTGACCTTGGGTAAGTCACTTGACCCCCATTGCCTAGCCCTTACCAGTCTTCTGCCTTGGAACCAATACACAGTATTAATTCTAAGTTGGAAGGTAAGGATTTAAAAATAAAATATAAAATAAAATAAAATAATAAAATTCTGAATTTCCAAAAAAAGCAGACTGTGAACTACAGCAAGAACATTTTGATCCTGGGAAGACAAATGCTCTAGAAAAAAACGAGGTTATTGATATTACATGGCTGCTAGGTGGACAATTCCCTTGGGGAGATAGGGGTATCTTTAGACAATGGTTCACAGAAGCCTGAGGTAGAAACTTACTTTAAAGATAGGCATAGAAAAGCTTGACCCAAGCAGTGCAGAACACAGAAAGAGTACTGACTTTAGACTCAGAGGATCTGGGTTCAAATTCTCTCCCACTTACAGCCTATGTGACCCCCAGCTAATTCGCGGAGCCTCCCTGGACCCCAGTTTCCTCCCAAGGGACCTGGCTAGATGACCTACAATTCTGTGTCTGAAATCCATTCTGGTGCTAAATCCTGGGATCCTTATGAGTTGCCTGAATAATGGATTCCAAAGGTCAGAGCACTCCCTGGTGGAGCCCGAGGAGGTAGTCAGACGATGGGAGGAATGCCGTTGGGCAGCTGCCTGTTCCTCTAGTTTTCAGTCCATAAAGCATAAATTCAACATCAAATCAGTTTAGCTTTTAAATACAATCCAATAAGCCTAAATTCAGCGCTGAGGATAAAAAGGCAGAAATGGAAAATGGCGCCTGCCCTCGAGGGGCTCCCCCTGTGGGGACTCAACCTGGGAAGAGAGGCGTAACTGCAAGTATAACCGCTGGAAGCGGCGCTGAGCATCCCCTGGTACCCTTTCCATAGCTGCTTCTCCGCCTCTCACAAAGCGGGCTGGGGCTTAGTTCATTGAGTCAGCCGCCAAGGGTGCAGCTCGCCGTTTGGCCACCAGGTGGCACCACCCCCAAGGCACTTGCTTGCATCAGAGGGTATCCCAGCACGTGAGTTGGCTTTCTGAAAGACCACGTACCCCCGCGGCTTCCCAGAAGGCATTGGGCCAGGAAGCGCCTAGACAAGGGCCCCTCCCATTCCCGAGGCCATGATGGGTGGCACCATCCTGATTCGATGTAGACAGACGGACAGCGTTGATGCCGAGGAAAGCGGGCTGAATTTAAAGCCAGACTACGTGAATTCAAATCTTAGTTCAGCCACTTAGTTTCTATGACGTTAAAAAAAATCTAGGAGGCAGTGAGGTGGCTCAGGAGATTGAGAACCAGGCCTAGACTTGGGAAGTAGTGTCCCTGGACCAGTCACCTAACTCTCATTGCCAATGCAATACAGTACACATTATTGACTCTTAAGATGGAAGGTAAGGGTTTAAAAAAAAAAACACCTTCTGGGCCTCAATTTCCTCATCTGCAAAATGAGAAGGGGAGGAAGGAGGGAAGAAGTAAGAGAGAGAGAAAGGAAGGAGAAAAGAAGAAAAAAGAGAAAGAAAGAAAAAGAAAGGAAGGAAGAGAAAAAGGAAGAAAGGAAGGAAGAAAAAGATCCCAGGAAGGAGTTCCCTTTGTTTATTCCAGGAGAATACATGAAAGAATGTCAACTAATAAACTGAGTAGTGATTATTGTTTTGGAATGTTGACCTCCCCCCCAACTGTTTTTAGCATATAATGATCTTTTCTTTTTCAAAATGCCCATAAAACTTACTTCAAATCATCTTTCTCTGTCCAGCTAGAATGCAAAGTGGATAGAGTACCTGATCTGGAGTCAGAAAGACCTGAGTTCAAATTTGACTTTGGAAATGTACTAACTGTGTGACCTTGGACAAGTCATTTAATAACCCCTGTTTCTTCATCTATAAAATAGAGGTCCTAATAGCACCTCTCTCCCAAAGGTTGTTGTAAGGCTGAAATTACATAATAATTGTAAAGCGCTTAGCACAGTTCCTGGCACATGTTGTTCAGTCATGTCAGACTCTGTGTAGGCTTCACTTCCATGAGGTTTGGCAAAGATACTGGAGTGATTTACCATTTCTTATGAGAGTGGATTAAGGCAAACTGAGCTAAAATGACTTGCCCAGAATGAAGGGTCACACAGCTAATAAATGCCTGAGGCTGGATTCCAATGTGTCTTCCTGACTCCAGGCTCAGCTAGCTACCTGTTGTATGGCAGGAGCCTGACATATGGTGGGAGTTATGTAAATGTTAGCTGTAATAACATTAACTGTCATTATTATTTATCTTGGGGTTAAGAGGCATGTCCAAGGACATGGGGGGAACTGGACTCCTTTGAATATCTCTTTCTAGACTAAAAGTGCTTAGATATTTGAATGATGTTAGATTCAATAGAATTTCTGGCAGACTTTTACCTGAAATGCATAACACAATTTCTTCAACATAATGAAGACTAAAAAATAGTAAAACATGCTCATGACAAATAAAATAAATAATAAAAGCCTCATGATCATATCAGTAGATGCTGAAAAGGCTTTTCACAAAGTCCAACAACCCCCCCAAAAAAAAGAAAGAAATGAACCTTTCCTTAATACAGTAAATTACAATGATCTAAAACCAAGAGCAAACATTAAAATGGAGAAAATGTTAAAGGTCTTTCCAGTAACATCATAGGTAAAGTAAAACAGACTTTTGAGGAAGGACAAAATAAAAAGAGAAAGAAGATAAATGGAAGAAAACAAGATAGAGGGAAATACACAGTTAATAATCATAACTGAATGTTAATGAGATGAAGTTGCACATAAAATGGAAGCAGATAGTAGAATGGATTAGAAGCCAGAATCCAACAATATGTTGTTTACAAGAAACACGCTCAAACAGAAAGATACACGCACACAATTAAAATAAAGTGCTGGGACAGAACTATAATGCTTCAACTAAAGTAAAAAAGATGGGAGTAGTAATCGTTATCTTAGACAAAGCAGAAGTAATTAAAATCAGACCTAATTAAAAGATAGAGAAACTTCATTTTGCTAAAAGGCACCATAAATAATGAAGTAATATAAAAAATCTTAAGGTCAAATTTGTCTCTGAAAAAAAGGTCTCATTTCTCAAATATATTAGGAACTGATCCAAATTTATAAAAATAAGAGCCATTCCCCAATGGATACATGATCAAAGATATAAACAGGGAGTTTTCAGAAGAAATCAAAACTATTTCTAATCATACAAAAATGCTCTAAATCACTGTTGATTAGAGAAACACAAATTAAAACTCTAAGATGCCACTTCACATCTATTAGAAACAACAAATGCTGGAGAAGCTGAGGGAAAATAGGTAGACTGATAAAATGTTGGTGCAGTTGTGAACTGATCCAATCATTCTGGAAAATAATGTGAAACTACAGCCAAAGAGCTATAAAACTATGTGCATCCTTTGACCCAAAAATTCTACTACTACATCTGCAAAAGGAAAAGATCCTATATGTACAAAAAATTTATAACATCTCTTATTGTGGTAACAAAGAATTAGAAACCAAAGGGATGCTCATCAATTAGGGGATAACTGAACAAGTCGTTGTATATGACTGTGCTGGAATATAGTTCTGCTATAAGAAATAACAAGCAGGATAGTTTCAGAAAAACCTGGAAAGAGTTATATAAACTGATGCAAAGTGAAATGAGCACAACTGGGAGAATGCTATATATATTAACTGCAATATTATGTGATGATCAACTGTGAATGTCTTAAGAATTCTGATCAATACAATGATCTAAGACAATTCCAAAGAACTCAATGATTAAAAATGCTGTCTCTCTGCAGAGAGAGAACTGCAGTTTGAGAACAGATTGAAGCATCATTTTCTCACTTTATTTTTCTTGCTTTTTTTGTGACATGGCTAATATGGAAATCTGTTTTGCATGATTTCACACGTATTGTTTTCTTGCTTTCTTAGTGAGTAGGAGGGAAGGAGAGAATTTGGAACTCAGCACTTAAAAAGAAAAATAATAATAACTTTTTAAAGATAAACTCCAAATGGATACACAACTTCACGTAAAAGGGAACATCATAAGCAAAAGAGGAACAAAGTAAAATTATCCTTCAGATTTATGGATAGGGAAGAGTTCAATAGGCAAAGAACAGAGAAAATCACAAAAGATAAGTGTTTTTGAGTATATGAAATTTTAAAGCATTTGCACAAATGCTTTAATATAGTTGAAATTTAAAGGGAAACAGATAACTGGAAAAATATCTTTGCAGTAAGTTTCTCTGATATCGGTTTCATATCTATGACCAATAAGGAATTTGCTCAAATTCATAAGAATAAAAGTCATTCCCATTTTCAAAGGAAGAATTCCAGGCTATCAATAGGCATATTAAAATATGTTCTGGGGCAGCTAGCTGTCTCAATGGATAGAGAACCAGGTCTAGAGACACAAGATCCTGGGTTCAAATCCAGCCTCAGACATTTCCTAGTTGTATGACCCTCAGCAACCCCCATTGCCTAGCCTTTACCATTCTTCTGCCTTGTTACCAATATATAGTGCTGATTCTAAGTCAGAAGAAAAGGTATATAAAAATACATGTTCCAAGACACTAAAAATTAGAGAAATATACATTAAAGAAACTTTGGGGTTCTACCTTGAACCCATCAGACTGGCAAAGATGGCAAAATAAGAAAATAAGCATATTAACACACTTGGACAAGCTGTGAATTGGTTGAATCATCCTGGAAAACAATTTGGAACTGTCTAAAAAGTGACTAAATTGTCCATACTTTTTGATTCAGTGATACCACTTTATAAGGTCTACATCTGAAAAAGAGGATTCATATGCACAAAAATTTTAACCCAAATCTGGAAATTAAGGTGGTACCCACCTATAAGAACAGCTAAACAAATGATGGTATGATGATGTAATAGGATATTATTTAACCTTAAGAAATGGAAAAATGGATAATTTTAGAGGAAACTAAGACTGCACAAACTAAAACAGAATAAAGTTAGCAGAACCAGGAGAATAATTTATACAACAGTAAGTATATGACAAGGAAAAACAGTTTGAAAGATTTTAGAACTCTGATTAGTGCAATGATAAATATGTCAGCAGACTAATGATGTGTGCTATCTACCTACAGAGGTGATGCAGAATGAAACATACATTTTTGTACATGGGCAATGTGGGGTTTTTTGTTGTTTGCTGGACTGTGCATATTTGTTATAATGGGTTTTTTGGTTGGGAAGGCAAATCATTTAAACTGGGTCCTGGTTTCCTGGATGACCTCTAAAACCCCTTCAATCTCTCTATAAGAAAATCGATTGTAATGTGTACTCAAAGGCAATAAGAAACAAAATTCATAAGTCACTTTTTTTCTTATTTTTATCATGACAACTGAAAAGCAAATTGGCTACCATGAAGATAATTAGAGCTTACATATCAATGTCTGTGGTAGAAGATAAAAAAGGAGACATTCTATGAAGAACTTGACAGAATGTTTTGAATCAAGTCAGTATATGCAATTGTGATGGGTAAATTGGAATCAATTAAAATTAAGAAATGAAAAAAAATAAAACCTTACAAGGACTCAGAAGTCTCACGCTGCATGGATATAAGAAGTATCTTCCTTGAGAAGAACAATGGAATAGAGGGGACATGGTGACCACGGAACTAAAGCAAGAATAAAGATGACAATCCTCAAAGCATCCAAGCACTGAGCCAACACACATCATTGGCCAGAATCAGGAAGTTTTGCATGTGCTCAATCATCTCCTCTGTTATGGAAATGATAGAATGGAATGGGATGCTATAAGCTTCTTTCTAGGGAAAAACCAAGAAAAAAGTCAAAAGGGGAAGACTAAACTCCATTTCTATGTGCAAAATCTCAACCAGATTCCTGACAGCTCATATTCTTAAATTCCCATTCAGGTGGTCCCTCTTTTTGGATATTCTTGGGACTCATTTTCCCCCATGGTGGTCCTCAGGACCCCTCATACTCCTGATGGGATGAAATAAATAGCAAACTCAAGATGATTTGAGAAAATTAAGACTACTAAGAACTAGGAGGATTAGGAAGGCTTCTTTTGGGAGGATCATGGATTTAGAATAGAAGGAACCTCCTAGACCATCTACTCCAATCTTCTCATTTTACAATTGAGGAAACTGAGATCCAGATAAGAACTAGGAGGATTAGGAAGGCTTCTTTTGAGAGGATCATGGGTTTAGAATAAAAGGAACTTCCTAGATCATCTACTCCAATCTTCTCATTTTACAATTGAGGAAACTGAGATCCAGAGAGGTGACTTTCCCAAGGTTGCACAGATCACAATAAGTGGCAAAGGAAGAGTTCAAATCTGGTCCCAAACACTAGCTGTGTGACCCTGGGCAAGTCATTTTACCCTGTTTGCCTCAATCTCCTCATCTGTAAAATGAGCTGGAAAAGGAAACAGCAAACCATCTTTGGCAGTATTTTTGCCAAGAAAATCCCAAATGGGGTCACAAATAATCAGACACAACTGGAACAACAACAACTATATAGAAAAACAGGAGAGCCTTTCTCAGTTCCAGCTAAAGGAGTGACAACTAGATCAGAGATCCAGGCTCATGGCACACCTGTGCAGCCAGGTAGTGCTGGCCACCTGCCAACCTGTACCTGGCTGGGTCAGCTCCCTTATCTGTAACTGCCTAGAGGCCAACTTAACTCTCTAGGTTGTATAACTAGGGGGCGATCTGGAAAAAAAAAAAGAAAAAAAGTCCTAGAAGCTTCCATCTGAGCCAGTGACCATTTTGAAAGGTCTCTCCCTGCTACTAGAAATGCAGTCTAAGCCCATTCAGTAAAATTTATTTTTGCTGCCACATTTCGGTTCTTGATGACCTGTGGCTTCCGCCATTCGAACCCAGTTCCTCCCAGGCTAGAAAGGAGTTCTAAGTAGTAGCAGGAGCATGAGGTTCCCTGGCCAAAAGCCAAGCCATTATTCACAAGAAAAAAAAAAAGCTGGGGGTGAGGAGAAAAAAAGGAAATTTATCTGTGGTCAATAAATGTTAATGCTACCACACTGTGGTCTGTACAAGCCTAAGCCCTCTAAAGGCTACAGGGAGGGATTCTTGACAACTGGAGAATTCTGGAAAGGCTTCTTGTAGGAGGTGGCCCCTTGAGTACTCCAAGCCCCAGAGAACGCTCTTCCAAAGGTATGGATGCTCCATATTGGGATGTTATATAGGATGAACAGCAAGTAGACTAATCTGGTAGGAAGAGCAGATCAGAAGATCATGGTTTTAAAGTGGGAGGGAACCTTGAAGGCCCTCAAGTCCAACCTCCCTCTCATCATGCAGATAAAGAAATTGATACCTAGACAGGTTAAGTGACTGGTCAGTCTAGTGCCATATCTAGTAAATATCCAAGATGGGACTCCAGTTCAGGTCTAGCTATTCTCCAGCAGCTCCATCCTCAGTGCCACTCCATCAAAGTCCTGTTGTCTGCTTTCTTAGATGCCAAGTGAGGCAAACAGAGGTTAAGTGACTTGTCCAGGGTCACATAGCGAGTAGATGTCTGAGGTGCGAGTTGGACTCAGGTCTTCCTGAATCCTAGCCTGGAACCCTCTATCCATTCTGACCCCTACTTGTTGATGTTATCCGTTAATAATAAATAAATGTTGATAATAAGGACGATATGAATTGCCTGGTGTTGTGCTAGCCATTGGTAATACAAATATAAAAGTGAGAAAATCCCTGTTCTCAAAGTCCTTAAATGTTATTGGGAACAGATAACATTCAGAATTAGAAGTGAATATATTCCAGAGAATTAGAGAAATGGTTTGTTGAAATGCTTTATCCAACAGTAGCATCCAGTTCAACAGCATGGGATTAAATGCTTTGGAGAAAAACAAACTGGGGTGCAGGGATTCAGGCTCAGGAAGGGCTGAAAGCTCAGCAGAAGCTGAGCTGAGTGAGGACTTTGGCCCTAACCCATATCTGTTCAGTTCAAATATTTATGGACTTCTTAGTGCCTAGTCACATAAGAAACCACTGGTATTGGGAAACAAGGCAATGGGTTCAAGAAGAAACTGTCATTGAGGAGAAAAGGAATAAAAGGAGGAAGAGGGAGAGGCCACAACAATTGTCACAATTCTTTAGTAGTAGATAAAGTTCTGGGTCTAGAGTCAGGAAAGACCTGAATTCAAATCCTACCTTGTGCAAATTACTTGACCTCAGCTCAGTCTCAATTTCTTTTTAATTTTTTTTTTAAACCCTTACCTTCCATCTTAGAATCAACACTGTGTATTAGTTCCAAGGAAGAAAAGCAATAAAGGGTAGGTGTAAGGGGGAAAAGGAAGAAATGGTTTGTTAGGCAATGGAGGGTAAGTGACTTGCCCAGGGTCACACAGCTGGGAAGTGTCTAAGGCCAGATTTGAACCTAGCACCTCCCATCTCTAGGCCTGGCCCTCAATCCACTGAGTCGCCAAGCTGCCCCTAGTCTCAGTTTCTTAATGTGTAAAATGGATATAATTATAGCACTTATCCCCTAGGATAATTGTGAGGATAAAATAAGGTATACATAAAAGATAATGTTCTGTCCCTGCCCTCCAGGAACTTCAAACTTAGAATAAAGACATAAAGAGAGCAATATAATGTAATTTATACTACATGACTATGTAAGTGGAACAGACCTACTATTACAGGAGGAAGAAATCCTTTTGGTTCATCCAACACAAAATTTTATCTCTAACCAAGATAGCAGGGACATAAAAGGAGGTGGCTGGATTCTTGTCTCTAAGACCAAAGACTAATCACTTGACAAATATTTAAGAATATAGTGTTTACAATGGAAAGGGACTTATTGATTGGCTTTGTCTCTAACCATTCATTTTCATAGGACTCCATCAGGAATCTGGAACATGTAATTGGCTGGGTACCATATTAAGGGTAGGAAAATTCTTAGAAAGAATTGCTGTATTGGAAGAGTTAGGCTTCTATCTTCTTCTGTCTTGGGATGACCAACCTCAAATAAAACCCTGGGGTGGTAGAAAGGGGAGAGGTTTCTACCAGGATTTGGCTAAGAGTCTCTGCTCCTTCTGAAAGAGCAGAGTAGCCTTCTATCTATAAAGAGGCTATAATACCCAGCTGAATCTGAGGCCACAGCCGTCTTTCAAAGAGAGACAAAGAAGTCCAACAGATTGACCTATAGAACTTATGAGAAAGAACACTACGAACATCCAGAAAAAGAACTGTGGGAGCAGAAACGCAGAAGAAAAACATATGATTGATTACAGAGCTTGATGGGAATATGATTGGGGATGCAGACTCTAAACAATCACCCCAGTGCAAATATCAATAATATGGAAATAGGTCTTGATCAATAACACATGTAAAACCCAGTGGAATTGCACACTGGCTATGGGAGGGGGTGGGAGGAGGGGAGAGAAAGAATATGAATCATATAACCACGGAAGAATTTTTCATAATTAATCAATAAAATAAAAATAAATAAATAAATAAATAGATAGATAGATAAATAGCTAAATAAATAAATAAATAAAGATTGACCTATAGAGCAGAGCAGCCCTAGTTTACAGGAAGCCAGCCCAGTGGCCAAGCAATCTGTCTAGCCCAACAAGACCAACAGAGACTCTGTGCACTAAGACAGGCTGAGCAGCAAACCAACCTTTCCCTTGACCAACTACGTGGCCCACAAGAAGTGACCAGAGAAAAAAATTATCAAGGCACTGAAGCTTCAGAATCCTGAGTTACCATGGTTACATGTGTTTGCTACACATGTACCTCACTAACAACCATTATACTATGTGAAAAATGAAATTATTTTGACCCCTATTTTTATTTCTAGTTAGTATTTAGTTTAGTGACATTTCATAGGGAAAGTGATCATTTCTCTTATACTTATTATTAATAAACATTTAGCCAGGTAGTTTAACCAACCAACATTAATCAACCAATATTAATGTCCATTTAGATTCCAGAAATAAGTTCATTTGCTTCACCATAAATTGCTGAGTTGAAGACCTCCAGCCTAAGTCTAACCATCTAAGACCTGCATGATAGAAATGTCCTGTAAGGAATGATGAATTGATGGATTTCTATAAGAAATGGGAAGATGTCCATGAACTGATGCACAGTGAAATAAGCAGTATCAGGAGAACATTATACATGGAGACTGTAACATTGTGGGACAGTCAAATGTGATTGACTTTGATACTAAAAGCAATGCATGATCTGGGACAGTGATTCCCAGAGTGGACGCTACCGCCTCCTGGTGGGTGCTGCAGCGATCCAGGGAAGCAATGATGGCCACACTTTTTTTCGTATTACATTCTATTCTGAGTTCAATAAATAGTTTCATAATTTCCAGGGGGCACTAAGTAATATTTTTTATGGAAAGGGGGCGGTAGGCCAAAAAAGTTTGGGAACCACTGATGTAGGACAATCCAGAGGGACTTATGAGAAAGAATGCTCTCCACATCTAGAGAAAGAACTGTGAGAGGAGAAATCCAGACAAAAACATTATTTATCACTTGCTTATATGGGTATGTGATTAGGATTTTGGTTTTAGAAGAGTGCTCTTGTGCAAAAATTAATAATATGGAAATAGGTTTGAGTGGTGTATGTATGTATAACCCAGTGGAATTGCTTGTCAACTCCAGGAGGGATGAGAGAAAGGAGAAAATATGAATCCTATAACCATGGAAAAAAATTTTTTAAAGAATAAATAAAAATAAATATCCTAATACTTTAGAAAGACTCCAGTTATTTTAGATGCCCCTCCAACCTTGCCCCATTTACTTTTTTTTTTTATAGATTTTTTTTTTTATTTTAAACCCTTTAACTTCTGTGTATTGACTTATAGGTGGAAGAGTGGTAAGGGTAGGCAATGGGAGTCAAGTGACTTGCCCAGGGTCACACAGCTGAGAAGTGTCTGAGGCCAGATTTGAACCTAGGACCTCCCGTCTCTAGGCCTGGCTCTCAATCCACTGAGCTACCCAGCTGCCCCCGCCCCATTTACTTTTATTGCCCAACAATGAGAAGTATTCATCCTGTTGGCCTTCCTATGACCACATAGTCAGCAGAGATGACTCCTGATTTGACCATCCTGTGACCACTCATATCAACATCATCTCTAGCCTACCTGATAGGTCCTTCTGGAGTGTCAGGGTGTAGAAATTGTGTATTTTTCTGTGCACTGTTGGTATCATCTGGGTAACATATCCTGGAGGAAGGAGGTATCTCAGATCATGAGGAAGACTTGAGGTCCTATTCATTGAAGGGAGCTAGGGACCTTTAATAAATAGTTCTTGGCTCAGATTCTCTGCCTCATTTGTTTTTATTGAAGATTGGACAAATTTTTGGTGCACAATTAAATTTACATCCATTATCCACCACCACCCATGAACTCTGTATTTTGGGAAAGTGCATGCTCTCAATGTATGGGAAAATGCACTGTGACTTTTAGTCTTGCTAAGCCATTTAAGTAAATGCCTTCCCCAAGAACTATACCTACTACCTAGTTGTTCATGGAAAACACACTGATGGGGGCTCAGGAGTTAATGTGTTAGACACCCATATAAGGTTACTTCTAGAAACTGAAATAGTTTCTCCCTCTCTGGGGGTTCAGTCTACAAGTATAAGTTGGGGGAATGACCCTAGAGGTGGTGCTACAGTCAATACATATTTGCTGATGACCACCCAAAAGTTATTGCTGATATTATCCTCAAACCATAAGAGAACTCATAGCAATAGAATAACTTGAAATTAGATACTTTGAAACTAGTTCTTATAATTTTTTTTTACTAGATTTCTAATTTCAGTGGTAGAGGGAAGTAGGAGGAGAAAACACCTTTGGCAACTGCTCTAACAACTTAGGAGAATTGCCTACAGTAGAGGTAAAAAAACATACTTCCCACAGGTCACATGCCCTCAACATTCCTGAGAAAAGCATAATTGGAAAATTTTAACCCAATAAATAAAAATGCAATAAACCATAGATAACATTGCATTTTTAAACTAACTCAAAATGCTGCCTATAGGGATCCTTATGTGTACAACCCATACACACACAATCAATAAACTCTAATGGCTCCCCATTGCCTCCAGGATCAAATATAAAGTGCTCTAATTGGCATTCAAAATTAGCCTCCTCCTACCCTTCCAGTCTCCTTACACCTTACTCCTCAAGGCGTACTCTTCCATTCAGGGACAATGGCAGCCTATCTATTGCACAAATGAGACAATCCATGCCCCATCCCCACTAGGGATATTTTCTCTGGCTGTCCCCCATACCTCTAATGTACTCTTCCTCCTCCTTTCTAATTACTGACTTCCTTCCCTGGCTTCCTTTAAGTCCCATCTAAAATCTCACCTTCCCTGAGCCCTCTTAATTCCAGTGCCTTCCTGCTGTTAATTATTTCCCATTTATCCTAATACTTTTTTATTAAGCACTAACTCTATGGCAGAACTATGCTAGAAACTGGGAATATAAGCATACTTTTTTTGTTGTTATTGCTAAATTGTCTCAGTAGTTTCTGATTCCTTGGATAGCTTAGTTTGCATATATTTGTTTGCATATTATCTCCCCCTTTAGAGTGTAAGTTTCCTGAGGGCAGGAACTATCTTTTGCATTCCCAGTGTTGAGTCCAATGCCTGGCACATGGTACATGCTTAATAAAAGCTGATTGCTTGAGATTTTAATGGAGGCCACTTCTCTAGTAGGATCTTGTTTTTTGAAAACCCAATGCACACAAATTCATGTATATATGATTGGAGATAAAAAAAATAAAGGCAAAAAAAATATGAAAAATAATTTTTAATTTAATTTAATGACACAACTAAACTTGAGCCATTTTCCCAGCAGTTTACCCAATAGTGCTCATTCCCATTCTGAGAAGCATTAGTGTGAGTGATTACATTGTTTTGCACCAAATATCAGCTCCAACATTAGTCTTTTTCTGGAGTTCTTCCTTGTTAACAAGTCTTGTCCCTGTCAGAGTAATGCTTCACTTTGTTTCATTAACGCTATTTAGTTATTAATAATGGCCCCCAAAGTACAAGAATAGTGATAGAGGTAGTTCTGATAAGGCTAAGAAAAGTCGTTAAGTGCCTAAGTACGTTCCTATAAGAAATACGTATTAAATAATGGGGTTTGCTATTATACAGGATTTTCAGTTTATAGGAAGGATCTTAGAATGTATTAGTCTTGTAAAATGAGGTCCTATTATATTTTAATTTAACTACCACTGGCCTATAACTCTCTGAGAAGTTGTCACCTGTCCAGGGTATAACAGTATTTTTCAGTTAGGATTTGAACCCAGATTTTCCTTATACCAAGTCTACCCTTCTTATACCAAGATGCTTCTCTGTGTTCTTATATATAAGAAAAGAAAATACTTTTGCTTCTGTCAAGAATTAACATATTTGAAAATAAAAATAGTGTAGTGGAAAGTGTAAGTTTCAAGATTAATATCCAATATTCTAAGCATTATATTTAATAAGATTTATTAATATTAACTAACATTTAAAAAGCTAAAGAACCAGCTTTCCCAACTGTGCACATGGGAAAAAAAAAGAGAAAGGCGGAGTTACAACAACTATATACATTACATGAAGACGCAACCTTGGGGGAAGGGAAAAGGATTCTGGTTAATATAGTTCAGGAGTCCAAGATTTTCTAATTATACAAAAGAGAAATGGACTTAGAGCCATTAGATTTATAGCTTGAAAGGGCCTTAGAGATCTTGTAGTTTGGGGAGCCAAGATGGTATAGTAGGAGCTCAAAACCACCATGAGAACCCGCTCCAACCAATCTTAAAATAACTCCACAAAACGAATACTGGAGTGAAAGAACCAACAGGGAGACAGAGTGAAGCAACTTTGATGCAAAGAACAACCTGAAAGGTAGTCAGAGAGAGTCTGGATCACTGGGGTGAGAGGGGAGCACAGCCAGCAGGAGGCTGCAAGGATTAAGGAGCAAACCAACAGCAAGCCCCCACCCCACATCTACTGTTCTGGGTTCTGAACCTGGGTCTAAGCCAACAACAAGACCCTGAGACTCTGCCTGAGCCAACAGCGGTACATCCCATAGTAAAGTTCCAAACAAGCCTGCAGTAAGGTTGGAATTCCAGCATGAGGCAGTCTGTGCTCTGCGCCTGATCTGTGTAAACCCAGAGCTAGGCCAGGAGCCCCAGACCAAGCTTGTAGTAAGGACCTAAATCCCACACTGAGGCAGTCTGTGCCACACTCCACGTTGGTGTAAAGCCAGAGCCAGGCCCCAGATCCCCAGAAAAGACAGTCCCAGGGTTCTGGCCTCACCAAAGCTCAAGGTAGAGCCCCAGGCTAAGGCAATCCACAGTGTGCCTAACCTAATCAAGCCCAGAAGGAGATCAAAGCCCACACCCAAGTCTTAGCCAAAACTGTGGGCCATCAGCAGTCTCAGGGAGCAGCAGTGGGAAGTGGCTCTCAGAGCTCCCAGCCCACAGCCCATCATACCACCCTGGAAAAAGTGAAACTTGCAGAAACCCAGAAATAAGGCTAAGGGTAGTATCAAGGGAGCACTGAAGCTTAAGAGAGTGCCCTATCCTCCCTGAGAACAGTCTATTTAAAATAAAAGTGGAATTCAAAAAAAAGGCTAGGAAAATGAGCAAACATCCCAGAAAACCACCTAACCAGAGAAAATGTTTGTAATGACAAAGAGCAAGGTACAAACCCAGAAGGGGGCATTGAAAGCAAAGCAAACACATGCAAAGCTTCAAAGAAAAATATGAATTGTTTTTAGATTCTAGAAGAGCTCAAAAAGAATCAATTAAGAGAAATGGAAAAAATGGGAAAGAGAAATGAACAAGAAGAAATGGACCAAATGAAAAAGGAGGCTCAAAAGCTCACTGAAGAAAATCATTTTCTAAAAATTAGGAGCTGAGCTGGAATTCCAGCCTAAGTTGGACTCCAAGACCAGTGTTCTTTCTAGTACTCCCCTCAATACACATCACTTTCTCAAAACCTTTTAATGAAAAGCATTTTTATCAACTTAAAGATCTATAGAAATGTGCTAACCAAGTCAATGGTTGCACAGTACTTTCAAGTTTAAGAAGTCTTTACAGAGGTTATATCATTCTCACTCTAACCCTTAAAAGTAGGCTATATAGATATCTTTATCCTCATTTTATTTTATTTTTTTTTAAAGCCTTATCCTCTTACTACAATTCTAAGACAGAAGAATGGCAAGGGATAGGCAATTGGGGTTAAATGACTTGCTCAGTGTCACACAGCTAGAAAGTGTCTGAGACTAGATTTGAACCCAGATCTTCTTGACTCTGTGCTACCTACCTACCTCTTATCCTCATTTTAGAGCTGAGGAAATGGAAAGAGAAAGTTTAAGTATCTGTCCCATACTCACAGAGGAGGGGTAGAACTTAAGTGTAAGTTTCCCCCAGTTTTAAATCTGATACTCTTTACACTGTCTCATTCCACCTCAAAAGATGTTCTGTCTGGCTAAATCCAATCTTATCTCAATCCTCATCTTTCTTGACTCTCTGTAGCAATAGATCATTCTTCCTCCTAGTTAGGAAGGATCTCCTCCTTGGGATTTTTATTTCTCCTGATTCTCTCCAGTCCTGCCTAATTATTCCTTCTTCATCTCCTTAACAGGATCATCATCTAAATCAAGGGCTCACTCCTTTTTATGTCATCGTAGTATAATTAAATGAAGACAATCTGATCTCAAGAATGTTTTTAAATACATTCAATAAAATACTTTGGGGTATGGTGGGCCAAGCTCATAACTGCAGCTACTAAGGAGTTTGAGTCTGTATCTTGAGCAAGGGAGCTCTGAACTTCAGTGAGTGAAGCCATTTGGGAGTCAGCATCAATTTAGTATTAATATAGTGGCTGAAAAGTAGGTGGGATCACACCCAGGAGTAGCCCCTAAATTCCCAGCCTGGCCAGGAGAGGGAAACCTAGTCTTTAAAAAACTAAACTAAACTAAACAAAAACTCAAAGGATTATAAAGAAAACCAATTATATTGAAATACAATTATCAAAATATTTTTTTTAAAACAAGTCTACAGATTCCAAGTTAAGAATTTCTAATATATGCTGCTGTCCTATTAACAAGGCATTCCCCAAGGCTTAGCTTGGTCTCTCTTCTTTCTATACAATTTTCCTCTTGGTGGATCCATCAGTTCCTATGGGTTCAAGTACCATCTCTAGGTAGCCAACTATCAAACCACCCCACATCCACCTCTCACTGAGTTCCATTCCCATAACAACTACCTGCTAGACATCTCCACTTGGATATCCCATAAGCACCTCAAATTTGACATTTTCAGAATGAAAGTCATTATCTTTCCCCAAAGACCCCCTCCCACTCATAATTTCTCTGTTTCTATTGGAGGTTCCCTATTCTTCCAGACCCTTGATTCCTCCCTCCCCATATTAGTAAGTTGCCAAGTCTTGCTCATTCTGCCCCTTCCACTTATCTTGCATCTTCCCCTTCTTTTCCACTCACACAGCTACCACCCTAGTTCAAGCACTCATCCCCTGAACTAGACTATAGCAATAGCTTCCTAATCCATCTCTCTGCTACCTCTCTCTTTCTCCTCCACTTCATCCTCCGCTCAGTTGCTGGAGATATTGCTAAAAGCAAAGGTTCAAACATATCACCTCCTTGCTCAAAAAGGTTCAGTCACTCAATAACTGCAGGATAAAATTCAATCTCCCCTATTCAGAATTTCTTTTTTTTTTTTAACCCTTACCTTAGAATCAATACTCTTTATTGCTTCTAAGGCAGAAGAAAAAGGACTAGGCAATGGGGGGTAAGTGACTTGCCCAGAGTCACACAGCTAGGAAGTGTCTGAGGCCAAATTTGAACCCAGGACCTCCCATCTCTATGCCTGATTCTCAGTCCACTGAACTACCCAGCTGCCCCCCAGAATTTCAAGGCCTTCACATTCTAGCTCCAACCTATCTTTTAAGGATTATTCCTCATTATTCTGCAGTACACACTCCATGCTTCATCTGTAAAGTGGTTTATTGGCAGCATACTACCAGCCCCTGCCTTTGCCATACCCAAAACACACTGCCCTCATCTCTGTCTCTGGAAATCTCTACCTCCCTTCAAGCCTCAGCTCAGGAACTACCTACTAAAGGAGACTTTTCTTGGACTCCTAACCATGACTTTCCCTATTTTTTGGTGTATATTTTTAACTTGATCTCTAAAGTTATTTCTAGTTCTGAATCGATTACCCTGTTTTAACCACATAACGGAACTACACCGTTTGTAGTGGAATATAACCTCCTTGCCCTCAAAGATTGGATTTTATCTACCAGCACCTGGTACAGATTTAATAAGTGCTTTTGAATCAAGGAGTGAATGAATAAATTAATGAATGTCCTTTCCAGGGATTCCAAAAAAAATTGCAAATTTCATTTCCTTCCCTATTCCGGTGAAGGTTTGAAAGAATGAATGAATGTCCTTTCCAGAAATAACAAAAAATGTACATTTCATTTCTTCCCCCTGATTCTAGTAACGGTTTAAAAGAATGAATGTCTTCTCCAGAGATTCCAAAAAATGCACATTTCATTACTTCTCCCTGATTTGGGGTGAATGTTTATTTCCCTAGTAAGAGGGTGCAGTAAACTCATCTCTCAGTTGTGTCCTTGGCTTTTAAAGCAAGCCCCAGCCACCTCTCCTGCAGCTTCTCATCCCAACCACACCCCCTTATCAAAGTTTCGCTTCGGCCTACGAGGCCCATCCTGCATCGCGCCTGCCTCCCCACTCAGGAGGAGGGCGGGGCGAGCTAAAGTAGGCCCCTCAGCATGCCGGGAGCTGTAGTGTGGCTGGCTGAGGCCGGCCTGCCCGTGCGTGGCAGGAAGCGGAAGGGCCCCCCGGCGGCCCAGACGTCCTCCTCGCTTGCTCCAGCCCGCCCCCGCGGCCCCTTCGGGCTGCCTTCACTTCCCTTCCCGCCCCGCCCCGCCCAGCTCGGAGGGAGCGGCGTTACTACTGACGTGTCTCTCTCTTCCTCGCTCTCTCTCCCTGCGTTTTCCCCCCGGCTGAGCCTCTCCGTTCGCGGGCTCGGCCGCGGCCCCCGTCGCCTCCCCGGAGCTTGAACACACAGCGTCGCCGCCATGGGCAGTGAGTACCGTGGGAGAGACCCCCGGCAGGCGCCCCCCGGGCTCTGAGGCCCAGACCAACTCCCCTCGCCCTCCCCACCCCCACCACTCGGAGCCGGCGCCGCTGCTTTAACTCTCGATGTCTCTCTTCCCTCCCGCAGTTAAGTTTCTGGAAGTGATCAAGCCCTTCTGCGTCATCCTGCCCGAGATCCAGAAGCCAGAAAGGAAGGTAAGCCACCCCCGGCCCCCAGCCACATTCACGGGGTAGGTGGCGTCGCCGAACTTGGTAGGAAGGGATCACACTCCTGCTGCTTCCCGGGGCCGCTTCCTCTCGGAGCGCTGGAAAGGGCTGGGGGG
>NC_058130.1:63484182-63662366 GCF_016433145.1 Gracilinanus agilis
AGAGAGAGAGAGAGAGAGAGAGGAGAGAGAGAGAGAAACAGAGAGAGAGAGAGAAACAGAGAGAGAGAGAGAGAAACAGAGAGAGAGAGAGAGAGAAACAGAGAGAGAGAGAGAGAGCACGCACGCACGCATACACGCACGCGAGGGAGAGATACACACCTCCTTAACTCCCAACTAAAATCCTTTTTCTACTGGAAGTCTTCAACTCCTGTTAATTCCATTGCCTTCCCTCCATTCATTAACTGTCTCTCCCATTAGATTATAAACTTATTGGGCATAAGGGCTGTTTTGTTTGTTTTGTCTGCTTTTTGATATTTGTGCCGCCTTCTCATTGTCTAAAAGCTGTATAAATGTGAACTGTGATTATCATGCTGTATTGATTAACATTAGTGAATTATTTAATTTGCTTCAGTTATCAAAATAACCGAAGTCAAATTCTTTTTCATTTCTAATCATAACCATCTCTTATTGGAATGAAAGTTGCACAAATAATTAAAATCTATAGGTAATTCAGAAACCATTTTAACTAATAGTTAAATTTCTTTCCTTACTAAGCTTTTTTCCAGAGCTTTTAATGTGCAGTAAAATGGCTATTATTAGATTTCATTTCTTTTTATGATTGCTTTATTGTGGAGATTCTAAAAGGCTTAAAATGGCCAAAATAGAAGAGTAACAGGGCATAAATTATCCATAATTTGCCTCTTAGTAGTCAAGCTTTGACTTGATATATAATTTATTTCTATCCCTAAAGGTATTTATCATTTTCAAGTTGAGATCCTTATGAGACTCTCTCCATATGGAACCATTTCAATAAAAGCTTGATATCATACCCAGTTAGTCTGGAGTCATGTTGCCCATCTCAAATTTACATTTAAGGACTTCTGCTGAGATTGAGGTGTAAGGAAGAAAGAGAAAGAGGCAGATTCCCCAACAGGAAGAGACTATACTGCAATAATATTAAATTTGAGGTGTGCCCGTTCTCTTTTATAAATCAAGTCAAAGCTTGACTATTTAGATACTGAATGTAGATAAAATATAGTAACATTTCAACTGGCCACAGAGAATAGCATCCCGTGGTATAGACTGACAGAAATCATCCTATCTTACCAGATGAGGAGACCCAGTGATGCTGTAGGAAGTACTATGATAAACCAGAACTTAGATGACTCAAGCCTTCTAGCCATTTTCCCTTTATCAAACATAAGATATTTAACATAAGATTAATATTAATACAAGAAGAAAGAAAAGTCATCAGTATAAACGAATTGGGGAAGAAGGTCGGTCTGAATCATAGAACATTTTTAGAAGAAAACAATCTTATTTTATTTGAGTACCTATAGTCATTTATTGGATTGTTGAGTATTTCTAAATAATGGACCTAATGAATACATGAAAATAATTTTTATTCTGTCTAATCAATAATGACTATTCAGAGGTCCTCAAAAAGTTGCCTTTGCAAGTAGGTTAAAATATTTCACACATATACCCCTTCCTCTAAAAAAAAAGTTGTTTACACTTTTTACTAGCTTTTTAAAACTGAATAGACAAAGGTGTAAGCATGAGGACAATTCAGACTGAATTATCACAAATTCAGAATTAGCAGAAGCTAGTAGTAACACGTTTTTATTGTAATTATGACACCTTGTTAAAAACTACATTCATGAAAAAGTCTGTCCATTTCATTCATCATTTTCTATTCAGACATTAGGATCATATTATTCAAAAATATCAAATTTATTAGGATCTGATTAAAATTTTTTAATTCTGAAAGTATTACTAACTTCCACGTCCTTTTTTTTTTTTTTTTTTTTTTTTTTTTTTTTTTTTTTTTTTTTAATACTGGTTAAGGTGAAACATTTTTGTGTTTTATAGCTTTTCACTCTGTTTTCTAGATCCAGTTTAAGGAGAAGGTGTTATGGACTGCTATCACACTCTTTATCTTCTTAGTATGCTGCCAGGTAAGTTTGATTTTCTTATTTCATGTAGGGAGAATATATATATATATATATATTTTTTTTTTTAAAGGTATAGGGGAGAAATGAAAGTGGGACTGAGTGTTGACCCCTCCCTTCTCTTTGCATTTGTCTAGATTCCTCTATTTGGTATCATGTCATCGGATTCAGCAGATCCTTTCTACTGGATGAGAGTGATCTTGGCCTCTAACAGAGGTGGGAACTAGTTTTGTGGGCTTTGTCTGTTCAGTGCACAATGAATTTAGCCATAAATTTGAACTTTTTTTGTGGAAGAGACAGTCATTGTAGAAAATATGGATTGGAGAATGCAGTGAATAAAGCCGACAATGTGCCCCATTGAATACAATTCATTTAAAAATATCCAAGTCTACACTGAGATGCTAAATTGTTTTGGATTGCATTTGTATTCGGTTTGTAATAACAAGATAAGGCCATGTATGGGATTGGGGGGAGGAGGGTGCTGAGAAATAGGATGGATTTTTAAAATATGCCTGCACAAGAGAAATGATGAAATTTCTACCTGTCTTCTCCACATTTTGATAAGGTGGCCCACAACAGAGAATGTGTAATTTGTTTCTCAGCTGCATCTTTTTCATATCTATAAGGTTATGCATATGAGTCTAAAATCTAAATCAATTTTTTGTGTGTAATCTCTACAGTTACATATGGTGGGGTTGGGTGGATAGCTGTGTACTACTGTTGATGTATTTGATTAACTAGTTTGTAAAAAATAGTTCAGTATCAGTTGGTACAGCTCACTTTAGTATAATGGGAGGTAGAGATTTATTCACAACTCCATATACAATTGTATAGACACCCATCCCTGTCTCTAGGAGCTATTTGAATGTTATCCTTTTAAATAACAGATGAAGAGGTAAACCTTTCTTATCTCAACAAAACCAGAATGAATCTGTTGTGGTGAATTTAAATGCATGATTCTGCCTAGAAACCATGTGATTCTCTAACAGAATGAGACATTGCCTAGCAGGATTTCCAGAATGAATTGGATTTGACTTTATAGTTAGTATTTCAACATTATTTTTACTTAGATTTAAATCATGTTACTCATGTATTTTCAACCCAGACATGTTATATTTATATAACTGGTAAACAGGAATGAATCAAGTTTCTCCCATGCACTTTCGCCATATTTGACATTCTTAGATAATAGAAAATGTTTGATTTCCTCAATTGTCTTGCAGGCACACTGATGGAGCTGGGTATATCTCCCATCGTTACCTCTGGCCTCATCATGCAGCTCTTGGCTGGGGCAAAAATCATCGAAGTGGGTGACACCCCAAAAGACCGAGCTCTTTTCAATGGCGCCCAGAAGTGTAGGTGACATTGTGAATAATGTTTATAGGTTTCTTAACTGAGAATAAAATTAATAAGAAACAAAAGTTTGAGCAGTCAGAGCACATTTTTCCTTAAAGATACCTCCTTAGTCTCAGCTTTCTACTGCCTGAGTACTACCATGCCAGTAGATAAATCTGATGTTTAACTTTAGATCACTAAGTCATTACACTTCTAGAGGATTTGTAAAAAATTATTATTGTTTATTTATAGGATACTGGGCCTGTAGTCGGGAAGCTTTGTTGTTCATCACATCTGATTCTTTGTGACCCCATTTGGGGTTTTCTTGGCAAAATACTGGAATGGTTTGCTATTTCCTTTTTAAGCTCATTTTACAGATGAGGAATCTGAGGTAAACAGCATTAAGTGACTTGCCCCCAGAATCACCCAGCTAATGAGTGCCTGAAGCTAGATTTGAACTCAAAAAAGATGCGACTCCAGACCCAGTGCACTAAGCCCTATGCCACTTAGCTTCCCAAGGAAGACCTGAGATCAAAAGCATCCCCGAACACTAACTGTATGTCCTTGGGCAAGTCACTTCACAGCTGCTGCTTCAGTTTACTTAACTGTAAAGTGGGGATAATATAACACCTACCTCCAAAGGTTGTTATGAGGATCAAATAAGATGATATTTATAATGCCCTTAGTGCAGAGTCTGGCATTTAATAAATGCTTTTTTACTTCTTTCTTACTGTGTAAGAAAAGTTCCTTTGAACCAGAAAAGACTATCCATGTTGTCTTCATGAGTAGCTCATTTGCAGTCTGCTTTATTAGCAGCTGTTATCAGTAACAACCACCAAAAGCTAAGCATTAGAATTAACCTTGTGCTGCTGGCAAAAATGTGGCACCAGGGGATTGCACAAGCGGTTTCTGTTTTAATATACTATACTTCTTCCTGTACCATGACAGAGTACTTAGTGGACAGAAATTTATAACTTAATCTGTGGCATCTTTTACATACATGCATACATACAGTATGTCTGTGTATATTGTTATAATTAAAAATGATGAGGGCCGAGATCAAAAGGGAGAATAGTATTTTAATAAAAGCCATGCTGATAGAGATAAACTGACCACGCGCCTGTAAGAAACCTATTCCAACCTCACCTCAGCCATTTTACCTTCCTCTCCCATCGAGCTGAGGTCACTAAAGAGGAAGTTCCAAGTCACTTCCCCCTAATTTCAAACAGTCCCTCACCTTGAATACATAATCCAAAACAGGAAACCTATTGGACCACGGGAAATGTAGTTTTAAGGACCCCAAGTGATTTTAAATGACACAATATGCATGTGTGTATAACAGCATATGTTTTTAAAATTATGGTTGAATATAAAATATACATTATACCTGAAGAATCATTGCATTGGAATATTCAGTGATTTCTTGAATGGAAGACACTGAACTTGAAATTGGAAGATATAGGTTCAGTTTTTGACTGTGACCCTGAGTAGGTGATCATGAGAAAAATCACAACCTCTCAGCTTCAGTTTCCCTATAAATGCTTTATAAACTGTAAAGTACTATATATCTGAGCTGCAATCATTGCTCATTGTTCTTGAAATTAATTGCTGCCATTCCTCTTTATATCACTTTCCTCAAACATTCATTGCCAGGCAAATAATCCTATAGCACAGGGGTCGGCAACATATGGCTCTTTTGAGGGCCAGATATAGCTCTTTCTGCAGGAGCCATAAAGTCAATTTTTTTTCAGGCGCTGTTACAGGAGCCGCACTGTGAGCACTGTACGGCTCTCACGAAATTACATTTTTAAAAATGTGGCGTTTATGGCTCTCATGGCCAAAAAGGTTGCCAACCCCTGCTATAGCAGAATTAAAAATGAGAGCAGACTTAGAATTGTACTTGTTTAGAGCTTTGGAATTTTTTTTTTTAATCACATGACATAATAGGCTAGAAATGAAGCAAAAAAACTTTATTTGTCTGGTACTACTATGGAAGCAATAATGTGGTTTACCAAGATCTCTAACAGTGAAAGTATAATGACATATAAGAAAGGGAAATGGGCTGCAAAGTAAAAACCTACTAAATTAAAATATATATTTTAGGAAAAAGAAATATAAAAAATAACATAATGTCTCTTGAAGAATTTTTTTCCCTTTATAACACATTATATTAAATCTTAGGAGAAGAATACCATTATTCATTTATCTTTGAATTGACTGATTTCAGTTCACTCATTATCACCAAAGTAAGCACAGTTGGCCTATGATTAAGCATGGGTTGAAACCTCAGGCCTACCTCATATGGACAGTTAACAAATGACCTGTGTTCAACCTTTTGGCCCACAGTCCATGACTTCCTAAATAGCGTGAAGTCAAGAAGACGTAAGTTAAAATATGACCTTAGACACTTACTGGCTGAGTGACATTGGGCAAGTCACTTAATCTTTGCCTCACTTTCCTTATCTGTAAAATGGTAAAAGAACAGCACCTACCTCCCAGGATTATTGTGAATATCACATGAGATGGTAATTGTAAAGTGCTTAGCAGCACAATGTCTGACATACATTAAGCACTCAGTCCACCCATATAACACTTTACAGTTATAAAGCATTTATACAAATGTTCTCATTTTAATCCATTACCCCATCGGATAGATAATATAAATACTGTCCTACTTTATAGATGCAAAAACAGGTTGGAAGGAGCAGAGCCAAGTCTAGAACCCAGGTCTTCTGGTTCCAGTTTAGTGCTCTTTGCTCTAAAGCACACTCACTATCCCCACTTGTGTACTATCTGGGCTCTTTATAGGACCTGGAATTTCCAAACAGTTTCATAGTCTTGTGTAATTTTTTTTCTTTCCTGATGCTTTTGAATAGCAAAAGAAAAATTAGGAATTTAGTTTGCTTTTCTTGGAAGACACTTTGCTAGCTCATTGACTTAACATGCAGATTAATGGCAGACTGCATAGATGCTAAAGGGATATTTCGTGCCCTTAATTTAAACATTTGAGCTGCTACTATCCTTGACCATTCTTTCAAACTGTGATATAATATTCCTTTGCTTTACAGTATTTGGCATGATCATTACTATTGGCCAATCTATTGTGTATGTAATGACTGGAATGTATGGAGATCCCTCTGAAATGGGCGCTGGAATCTGCCTCCTGATCACCATTCAGGTAATTAAATTTGCTAGAGTACAATTCCTTTGTCTTCCAAAGGATCTTTCACTCTCATCATTTCCCCATAGCAAATCTAGACAGTATAGGAAGGGACCATCTCACTGAGGGGGACCTGGAGGCCCTTCATTTGTCCTTAGCAACACATGAAAAGGAAGTTCTTTTGACAGTTATCCATTAAGCAAGGATGATCTCTTCTCATCCCTTAATGTTAGTGCCACAGTATTCTGACTGCAGTGAGAGGCAAGACAATGCCTATGATGAATGACATTAGATATCAGCTCTTAATTTTTGTTTTCCATTTACCATCATAGCTCTTTGTTGCTGGATTAATTGTCCTGCTTTTGGATGAGCTCCTGCAGAAGGGTTATGGTCTTGGTTCTGGTATCTCTCTCTTCATTGCTACCAACATCTGTGAGACCATTGTGTGGAAAGCATTCAGTCCTACCACTGTCAACACTGGCCGAGGTAAAAGCCCAATGTTCACCATTTTCCTTGTTTTTCATATCTTGAATAGTTTTTAATGTGCATTCTTTGTATCACCTTCACTGTTGAAAGTACTTTGTGTGCCGAGGCAAATGTTAAAATAATCTGCATTGAAACAGAGAGCTTTTCAGATAATAATCCTCAGTGCCACAAGAAGAGAATCCTTTGAACAAATTAGATTTTAATACCTAGTGGAATTCCTCCTTACTTTCACAGCTGTTTCATCAACTTTGTGGAATCCTACAAGAAATAAGTAGCAGTCAGCATTTAATGTCTTTTGTCTGCTGAATGCTGAGGACATCCATGCCCTACTCAAAATGCTTATAATTTAGTTAGTGAGACATTAAGACAAATGAACATTTATTTACTAAGCAAATTGTGTACTGAGGAATGCCTTGAGTGGACAAATGAAGGTCAGGGTCAGCTAATGAAGAGATACTTACTGGATTTTAAAAATGGGTTTTAAAGAGCGCTGAAACAGATTGGCATTGGTAAAAGTAAGGAAAGGTTTAAGGGAACAAAGCCATAAAGAGAGAAATAACTTTCATTCACAACAGTGATATTAGCTTGGGGGGCACTGTTGAGATGACAGTAGAAAAATTATAGGAAAATATTTGGAGCAGACACTTGATGGAAGGTCTAGAAAACCAAGCAGTGGATAAAAGTGGGCAAGGAAAAGAGGGAGTAGACAGACATGCTGAAGTATTTGTAATAGAGGTAAAGGAGTGAAGGCCTCTAGGAGGGGAGTGGAAGCAGAAGATATGATGATGGTCCAAGAAGTTCCGTGAAAGGAAGAGAGGAACTTAAAGAACTAGGAAGATGGTGGTCTTGTCAGAAAAATTTGGGAGAAGAGGGAAACTTGTTTGGAATAGTTTGGTTTTTGGCCCATTCACTTATGGGTGTCAGCAAAAAGAGTTTCTTTGCTAATGGCTTGGATTGAAGATAAAGTGAGATCAGAGATGACAAGAGAGCTATAGGAGCCTCTGGCTACCCGTGACCATCGGAACCATAACAGGAAAGTGAAGTGAATGGCATGAGAGAACCATCTAATAGAATAAGGAAAGAGCTATAACCAAAATTAAAGGCACTATGTACAGCAGCTGCAGATGGCTGCTGTCACATGGGTTTACAGGAGTTGGGGTTGAGCTATGTGATCTCAGACCCTTCCACCTTTAATCATCTTTGATCCTATTTTTTACAAAAAGTGGCCAACATTATCAACTGTAAATGAGGTGGATGAGAGCTGATAAAAGACCATTGATTTTGCTGAGGAGGAAGTCATTTGACATTGAAAACAGCATTTCAGTGGAATAGGAAGAGTGGGAACCAGATCCTCAAAGAGTAAAAGAGGGAATAGATGGTGAGAAAATAGAAGCAGCAGCAATCAACAGTCATTCTATCAGTAACCATTTATTAATGGCCTCCTTTGTGCCAGGCCCTATGCTAAGTGTTAGGGAGACAAGAAAAAGGCACAAGACAGTCCTTTCTCTCAAGGAGCTCATGGTCTAATCTAAACACTCTGATGTTTGCAGCATGCAGACGGCTTTGTACATCTAGAATCTTTATGGGGAGATTTGGAGGCAGTCTCCTAGAAAAGGCATCAACATTAAGGGAACCAGGAAAGGGTCTTGGCAGAAGGTGGGGTTTTATAAAGCTGAGGCTTTAAGGAAGCTAGGAGGAAGAGATGAGAGAAAACACTCAGGATTAGGGATCAGCCAGTGAAATGTTCCTAGTTGAGAGGTAGAGCATAATGTACAAAAAACAGCAAGGGGGCCAGTGTCATTGTACTGTAGAGGGCAGCGAGGGAATAAGTTGTAAGAAGGGATATGGGGATGCAGTGCTTTAAAAGCCAAACAGGAATTGAGACTTAATCCTGGAGGTAAAAGGAGCCACTTCAGGGGAGTGGCATGTTTGGACCTATACAGACCAGTCTCACAATTTATTGGAAGATGGACTGGAGATGGGGAGAAATCTGAGGCAGGGACTTCCCTACACACACACCTTTCAGCAGGCTATTACAGTGGTCCAGGCTTGAGGTGATGAGGGCCTGCACCAACAGGGTGGCAGTGTCAGATCAGAGGAGAAAAGTTATCAGGAAGGTAAAATTAGTAGGACTTGGCAGATTGGGTATGGGGAGAGGGTGGTGAGGTGGCAACAGTCAGTTGTAAGAAATAGGAAGGAAAATGTATAAGAACTGAAAGGAGCTGTAAAATTGGATGCTGAATAATTGTAGAAGGTTGAATCATACCAATTCTATAGCTATCTCTGAAACTATAGAAGAGGCCCCTAGGCTTCATAATACACTATTCTCCAAGGTCAAAGTGTACCTGTATGGCAATCATTCAGCTTGTTGATTGATTTAATCAACTATACCTTTAGAAAAATACATGTCAGGCAACTAGATGACGTACTGGATAAAGCACCAGGCCTGGAGTTGGGAGGTCCTGGGTTCAAATGTGGCTTCAGACAATTCCTGGCTATGTGACCCATGGCAAGTCACTTAACCCCAGTTGCTTCGCCCTTGCCATTCTTGTCATTCTTCTGCCTTGGAACCAATTCTTAGCATCAATTCTAAGACAGAAGATAAGGGGTTTTCATTTATTTATTTGTTTGTTTTAGAGAAAAATACATGTGTGTTATAAAAACAAGATACAAGAACCTAGAGAAAACCATAAGTTAAGCAAAAAATAAACTTATCAGTGGCACAGAACATTTCTAAAAGTTCCTTTGTACTTGGGTTAGCAATTTCTTAAAATGGTTGAAAAGAAAAGAAAACATAAGTGGCATGTAGAAGAGCCAGCCAGTAAAGCTTGTTGAATCCTAAAGGCATTATATATTATATATTGAGAAAGCACTACAACGTACTGTCTATGTGCCAGGATTGTGCTCAACACTAGGGATACATAGAAAAGCAAAGGGAACAACCTCAGCTTTCAAAGAGCTTACATTCTTACAGGCATGCTAGGAAGCTGTGGGGAAGTCTATAGGAACTGGTTTTGTATACTTCAGTTCTCAAACACATGAATACTTAATTGCACAAACCTTATTATTCCCAGTCAAACAAAATTGACAAATATTATGCACCTAAAATGTGCAAATTTATCTCAATAATAAAGGAGGCACTGGTTGGGTAAGACTTTTTCTGAGTTAGATAGAGCTTGCTTTAAATAACAGGTTACTTAATATCTTGATGTCATAAACTGAATTCACGTTTCTGGGAATGATGCATGCACCAGGAAATTTAGCTCCCTGTCAGTAAGCCAGCACAAGTTCAATGAAGTTGACTGCCAGATCTCTAGTGAGATAATTGCTTTGTTCCAGAATTATAAACATGAATAGTAAGATATTCTTTGTTTCATAGTTTTACTTCTTCCTTTGTCATAAATTCTTTGTCATTTTATGAAATAATTAAGTTGTCACTATAGTGCCCACTAGTTCCTTTTACCAGATTCCTAGATCCAGTCCCCATTGTGATCATGACTCAGTATTGACTTCTGACTTCATCTCTGCAACATCTCCCCTACTTCACTTGCATGGTTCAGCTTCCCACCCTGTCCTTTCAAAAAACACCAGGATTAAGGAGCAAGCAATGAGGTGGAGATGTGCCTTTTCAGTAGTCCCATTTTCTCAAGTGAGATTTGTCTCTTTATCATTGATCAGGTTCATTCGCATATTGCACATATGTGCAGGAGCACTTATAGAGGTTCAGCCTTATCAAATAGATTGGTGATCCCATAGTCCTAAGCACCCCAAAATGGTTAGATGGGTTTGTTAAGGGTGATGCTGTTAACAAGATTGAAATTGGCCTTTTAGGTCAATTTCTAAACTAAGGTTAGAGATGAGTAGCCTCTTCTTTTTCTGAATCAGTGATTTTTATGATTGACTTTTCTTTTTAAGACCTTTTTAGTCATTAGGCAAAGAACTAACTTTTAGGCCATATGAGAATTGTGCTGGAGTGGTATCGATTTTTCCTATGCCAAGAAACAGCTTCAGTTCATGCAACTTAAAACATCTGCAGAAAGAATGAAAATTAGGGGAGGAGTAAAATACAATCAATACTTTTTGGAGAAAATATGTATTATCTTATTCTTTTTTAATTAGGTATGGAATTTGAAGGTGCCATCATTGCATTGTTCCATCTGCTGGCTACACGAACAGATAAAGTTCGAGCCCTTCGAGAAGCTTTCTACCGCCAAAATCTCCCCAACCTCATGAATCTGATTGCCACTATCTTTGTATTTGCAGTTGTTATCTATTTTCAGGTTAGTCCAAATCTTGTCTGTCTAGTTTGGGTACTAAGATTGGGTTTCAGATTCTCATGGTGCAGGCATGAGTGTGTTCCAAATGAAATCTAAGAATTTCATTCAAAAACTCTGTAAGTTTTGAGGTCAGAGGAGATCAGTTGGGATATATTATTTCTTTGCTATCGGGAACTCCTATTGAGAGAAACCTCCCTTCAACGTAGAACTGAACCTGTTCTCATTTTGCGGTCTTTGTTTCCTAGAAGCATTTAGAAGTTGTAATTTGTCCCAGGTCTTAAAATCTAGGTTTTCGAATTTAAAGGGTGGCTCTCATCACTCATGCCATTACTATCTCAGATGATAGATCCTTCAGGTAAATATTGAATAACATTAATCCAGCTTCATGCCAAATTTGGTTTATTCCCTTACTACTCCAAATTTATCATTACCAAAAAATAATTTAGTAGTAAGATATATTTCCATATTGTCTGTTCTCTTACTTTCCACAGTAGCAATATTGTTGATTTGATCATCAGTTGTAATATCCAGCTACACAAATTAAATGTACCTACCTTGATCCACACAAGGACCTCCCTTGGGAATTATGTGAATAAGCCAGAACAGAACTCAATCCAACTATGAAACTTGATGCTGTATAATCAAAAGACTTTACCTAACACATGATAGAGCATGATGGCCTAGAGTCAAGAAAACCAGATAGTTTCTGTCCAACTCACCATCACTAAGTAAGCTTATCTGGAACTCAGTTGTCTATAAAATGAGGGACTTGCTTGCGCTTAGATATCTATAAGACCACTTCATCTCTAAACAGTACTGTGGTCATAGTAGGGATTTCAGGTTATCTATGAATTGGAATTAAATCTGATTACAATTCCTGGAAGAACAAGGAAAAGTAAGGACTTATCCTGATTTGCCAGCCTTGGAAAATGTGTTGATAGGAAATAACTTTGGCTTAAAATAGGTCATTTCTGTACTCCTGCCTCTATAGTTACAACTTTGTGACCTACTTCTCAATAAGAATCCCAAACTTTTTTCTGCAGTTGACTTGCTTTTATATTTTTATTGTTGCACAGGCTAAAAATCAGTTCAGGAACACTGATCCAGCTAACTGCCATCTTCACTCACAGGACAGAACAATCTCCATTTAAGACATGAGTCAAGTCTGGCATAAACAGAATAAAATAAATCCCAAAAGAGCAGGACATTTGATTGGAGACATATGTTCCCAAAGGTTTATAACAATGCCTTTCCACACCTGTCACAATATTTGATTTTTTTAAAGTACAGTGTTGTTAATAAGAGAATATTCTGTAATTCCAGTGGCCAAGATATTGAAGTCTGTTTGTACACAAACATCAAAGATGTTCCTTAGTAAAATTTGAACAGCTCAAACAGGGAGACAAACATCATAAAATAAAGTGCAGCTGCCTTAATGGGACTAAAATGGGGAAGAGAAAACAGTTCAGGGATTATAAAAATTCTTTATTACACAATAGCTTTCAATCCTTTAAATTATGAAGTGGCAGAGGGCATGCATAACATCCGTTAAGGCCCTAACATTTGATTTGTGTGTATGTGTGTGTCCATTTGTGAATTTATTTCTGAAAAACAAAAATTTTGCCAGATTTGAATGCTCCTGAGGTTTGAGCAATTAGATTTGTGATAATGGCAAGATGAGACCCTTTGTTTTATTGCTTTAGGTTTTATAGACATTGGTGATGATATTATTAATAATTTATTAAGAACCCCGTTTTGTTTTTTTGTTGTTGTTTTTTTCAGGGCACTGTAAGCATTGAGAGAAGGTTTAAAAAAAAACTTGAAAAGATAGTCTATGCTCGTAGAGCTTACAATTTTGGGGACAGTGGAATAGACAGAAAAATTCAACATCTGTTAAACTATAAGAAGGAAATGCAAAGGAATGCTATGGTGGACACACTGAGATAATCAAAAGAAAAAATGGCTTAATAAAATATGTCATTGACTAAACTCAGAAAGAAGAAGGTTTTGGAAGGTCACATAAGCTCTTCCTCGCCTGATGGCAGGCTACAGGATAGGGCAGAGAAAACAAGAGTGTACGTCTATGTTCCTGGCTCTAAACACTTAACTAACTGTTTGCCCCTATTAACTTCCTTTTCCTTATCAGTAAAACAACAGCCTCATCTAACTTTTAAGGCCTAGAATTATGTGATGGTGTGGTAGCCCTAGAGTAGTTGGTAAGGGAAAATTGTGAGCCTTAGTTTAACCCTTCCGCTAGTAGCTATGAGGCTTCCAGGCAAGATTTTGATTATAACCAGTTATTTCTGAAGAAGCTCTCCGGTGTGAAGGCACTAGAGCAGTGATTCCCAAAGTGGGCACCACCGCCCCCTGGTGGGTGCTGCAGCAATCCAGTGGGGTGGCGATGGCCACAGGTGCATTTATCTTTCCTATTAATTGCTATTAAAATTTTTAAAAATTTAATTTCCAGGGGGCTAAGTAATATTTTTTTCTGGAAAGGGGGCGGGAGGCCAAAAAAGTTTGGGGACCACTGTGCTGGACTCTCAGTGCTATCTTTGCTCCTCATTCTCCTTTCTTTCCTTCCGTCAGCAATATAAGGAACTCTTGCCAACAGGCTCTCAGCATATGGTTGTGTATGATGAATGAAGATAAAGTGGTAAAGGACCAATGTGCTTTGTTTGACTCCTTAGGGCTTCAGAGTCGACCTGCCTATTAAATCAGCCCGGTACCGTGGTCAGTACAACACCTATCCCATCAAGCTTTTCTACACCTCCAACATTCCCATCATCCTTCAGTCTGCTCTAGTATCTAATCTGTACGTCATTTCCCAAATGTTGTCAGCTCGCTTCAGTGGCAACTTATTGGTTAGCCTGTTGGGCACCTGGTCTGTAAGTATATGACCTTTTAAAATATTTTTTATGTGCAAGCATATTCTGTGATTACCTTCATGTTGAAAATAATGACTTTTTAGTTGTCTAAACTGTGTGATTATGTATGGCCAAATATTTTAGTTGGTATAATTCTTCCTTAAGGACCTTGCTCAAAAATTTAGTGCTTTTTAAGTAGAGAAGTAAGAGATAGCCTGATTTTTTTTTCCTCCCACAATAATTGAAATTGTCTAATAAAATTCGGGGTCTGTGTTTATCTGTTCTGAACAATGTTTTGACTACAAATTTGAGTTCTAAGCTTTAACTGAATAACATTAACTTTCTTTTAATTATTTCTAGGATACTTCTTCTGGGGGTCCAGCTCGTGCTTATCCAGTTGGTGGTCTTTGCTATTATTTATCACCCCCAGAATCCTTTGGCTCTGTGTTAGAAGACCCTGTGCATGCAGTTGTCTACATAGTATTCATGCTGGGTTCATGCGCATTCTTTTCCAAAACATGGATTGAAGTCTCAGGCTCCTCAGCCAAAGATGTAAGTGGAAATAGAATTATTGAAGAGGGAATTAAATTACACAGCAGTTGAAGATTTTATCTCGCTTGGTACTAAAAAGTAGTAATAACCAATTAAATGTATATTTTCATTTTTAACTAAAGTGTAGAAAAGTAGTTTGCTATCCGAGCATCTTACATGCTCCCAAGATTCCATGAACATTATGTTATACAAATATACAAACAAAAAAGTAGATCATCTTGAGTCATGGTTTATTTAGCTCTCTGCCCAAAGCCAAACACTGAATTCCTATAGATCAGTGATTCCCAAAGTGGGCGCCACCACTCCCTGGTGGGTGCTATAGCAATCCGGGGGGGTGGGGGGGTGGCCACAGGTGCATTTGGGGGCAGTGAATAACTGTAAGAGGGCAGTAATAGTATGTGACAGGGCACTAAGTAATATTTTTCTGGAAAGGGGGCGGTAGGCCAAAAGAGTTTGCTATAGTTTGAGAATAGAAGTGAGATTTATCAAATTACTTGTCATCTGACTTCTGTAGGAGTTTCAATTTGTGTTCTGATTTTTTAAAAACAATATTTTGAACAATGGGAAACTTCCTACTTTGATTTATTTGTGGGTAAAGCTGATCTTTTTCCTTCGTCCCACCTCTAATGGGTGACATGTAGGTTGCAAAACAGCTCAAGGAGCAACAGATGGTGATGAGAGGACATAGAGAAACTTCCATGGTCCATGAACTAAATAGGTGAGTAACCAGTTTATACCTAAAGTAGTTTGGGGATATCATAGACATTAAACCTGTTGATGTGCTGTCAGTATTCTCATTCAGAATGCATGTGTGTGTGTGCATGAGAGAATTTGTGATACTTTTTTATTAGTTGAGCTATGACCACCCAATCTCTAGTAAGGACTTTGATTCTTATATCACATCTTGATGGGAGCTTTGGCAAGATCTAACCAGCTAGAAAGGCTTTTGAGTGTAAGCTGCTAATGGGTTGTGTTCCTGTCAGCCAAGGATTAGCCTAATTCAGTTCAGAGAGGCTCATAGCCAAAGAAACTCTGAGAAATCATTACTGAATCAGAGAAAGGTTGCACTCTCCATTTGTAGAGGAATTATACAGTGATAAAATTATAGATCATTGAAATTTCATTGACTTAAGTTATGCTGCTGTATTTGAATGGTCTGGTTCATTTTGTTTCTGGGATGGATACATTTATGGATTTTCAAACATGAAACAGGGCTATTATTTTAATATAATGGCTTAGAGAGTACCTAAAGTAGTCCTTTGGCAGTAGTGGCTCCTTAAACCTTATCTTTGCCTTACATTCTGCACATGGCATAAGGAATAGAGATGAATTTAGCCATGTAAAATTTTAAGTTTTGCAAGAGGACAGGCTGTGCAATAAATTTTTATGAAGGGTCTGAGGAAAGCAAAGTTGTTACAGATAGAAGTTATTACCAAGAAAAGTCAAGAGTTTTCCATTTAGTTCTAGTTATTTCTCTTTCTAGATACATTCCCACAGCTGCTGCATTTGGTGGACTGTGCATTGGCGCCCTCTCAGTCCTGGCAGACTTCCTCGGAGCTATTGGATCTGGAACAGGAATCCTGCTTGCTGTCACCATCATTTACCAATACTTTGAAATTTTTGTCAAGGAACAGAGTGAAGTTGGCAGCATGGGGGCTCTCTTGTTTTAAACTCTGCATCTTCATGGACCTAGAGGAGAGTATTCTTGAATTGTCCAAGAAGAGAAAAGAAATAACCAAAATCTTGTTACAAGAGCTCTTATTGCAAGAGAACCACATATGCCATGGTAGAAGAACTTTTGTTTAATAGTACTTTCAAATTTCATATGCTTTCATTCCGACGTTTTTGTATCATATGTGCACTTTGTAAAGTGCCAGAGAATGTCCAAAATGTTGTTTTTAATTCTGGCATTCGCAAAAATAATTGTAGAAATGGGATTTTCTTTATTTGATATTTGTCTCCTGAGCTGAATTGATGTAAATGATTAATCATTTTCCAAAGTATCGTCACTTTTTTTTTTTTTTAAGAATTCTTATGCCTTGAGTTTGTGTCTTCTAAGCACTAACTGTTGCTGTACTAGTCACAATTTCTACCACCCAGAGGGATCTATGAATCTGGTTAGAAGCACAAACATCATTAAAACTTATCCAGTTCATACTGGGAATAGGGTGAGAGAAATATGACTTTAAATTCAGGTGAACTTAAGGAAGCATTATATTAAAATTTTATCAGAGGGTCTCTCTCCTCGATAACCTGAATACCTGGTGAAAGGTATCTCATTAGCCTAAGACTGTTTCCAAATAGAGTAATTTTTTTTTTCCTTTTGAAAGGGTCTAATCAGCGTAGCCTAGCTTTTCTAGGGAAGAGAAGAATAGCTAAAGAATGAAAATGTAAACAACATTGGGATGCCTGGTAAGCGGCTCTCTTTCTCTGTGGCTGTTATCACTGTTGGCTACACTAATTGAGCTATGAGGACTAAAATAGCAGAAACTGCATGTCCCTGCTTTCTACCTGCTCAATTACTTTTGCCTTTGAGAAGTCCAAAGTTCTTTTAGGAAGTTGAGCCTAGCTGGACTAAGCAGTTTCTCTCTCTCTCTCTCTCTCTCTCTCTCTCTCTCTCTCTCTCTCTCTCTCTCTCTCTCTGAAGATATGTGTTAAAAACTGATTTTTCTAGAATAGTTTTCCTAGCTCAGAGCTGTGCCTGAGAACCCTCTAAAGTGACATTTATAATATCTTATCCTGATGCTTCCAATTTGTAGTTCCTTTCATCTCATATCATTTTTCCCTCAGTCTTCCTACCTGCCCCTTTCACCCCCATCTCAAAAATATTCCCAAAAAGGAGATATTTTGGCAATTAGGCATAGAAATAAAGTCTCCAAGTTTTCATAGCCAGTTTCATCATACATATTGATTGATTATTTTATAGAAAGAATGAAACATTGCCCTACTCGTATTTTTAGACCTTTTTTTTAAAAAAGTTGTATGTAGGACCAAATACAAGCAGTGTGAGTAAAAAGAAACCAGGGAATCGGGTTGTATAATAAACTGGTATTGCCCAATATAGGAAAAGAGATAGATTTCAAACAGATAGTAAGATCAAGATACCGGAATCTACTTTTTTCTTATGCTGGTCCAATATTATTTTTTAAGTCTTAAAAATTATGTCCAAAAAACTGTTTCCGTCCTCAACTAACAAATGGGCTGCAGGAATTGACCTTTTCAAAGTTGGGAATATTTAAGGAAAGCCTGAAATATTGATAGAGGGGGCATAGGGAATAATATCCACAAAACTCAATAGAATCTCTCTAGTTTGAGGAAGACTTTGGTGGCACTAAACGTGGAAGAGAATCTGGAAGCAAGGTGAGAACCCGGGACTCGGTTGTGATGCTTGAGCTGTTATGCATCCAGCAAATGAAAGAGTAGATACCGGGGCGGCCTGGTGTCCTGGAGATGGTGCTATCCCTAAGATGAGGTGGGCTTAGAGTAGACAAGCCCACAAAATGTAGAAGTGGAAACTCGCTGCCAGGCTCAGGCGGGGAGTTTTATATATAGTACACAGTGTTCCAAGAGTCTCTGTGTAGTTTTAAGCTTTGAGTTTAATACCGTAAGTGTATTTTAGCTTAATATATCAAAGTATTACACTCTTAAGACTGCACAGAGACTTTGGAACGCCCTGTATTTCAGTTAGCCCCAAGCTAGGTCTAGTCTCTGCTGGAAGGAGCAACATTAACGTTAGTTCACGTCTGAGAGCTCAGACACTCGGCTTCTCTTTGCTAAATCATTTCAATTTGACTCGTGGTGGTGGTTGGGTGTTGATTTGTTGAATCCATTGTAGTGTTAGAGTCATCAGAGCCAAATGGCTAACTTTGATCGCCCAGAAGTGAGTGCGTATCGTGGAATTCTAGAACCAGAACAGACTTTTGCAATTACCTGTTCTATTTTAGAGAAGAAATTGAGATTTAAAATGTTTACACAAGGGCTTGGAAATGAGCTAATCCAAAGCAGTGCCTGGTGACCATGTATTAGACCTGCTCGGGAACAGGAATGAGTCTGAGGTACTGATCTTCCTCCATAACCACCGAGCTTTGCTCTCAATCCCTTCTAGCGCTGGGGATCTTCTCATTGTCTGGTGGGTCTTTTTCTTTGTCCCTCTCTTGCTCAGTCCTGTGCTCCACAGCAGAAACTGATCAATGAGGGTGCGGATGTGGAGTGACAATTGAACTCTCCTTAAAACCAAATGATGGTTTGGGAGTTTTTATTTGGTTTTATATTCTTCCATATACACTTAGAACTCCACTAGTACCATTAACTATGTGTCCTTGCTATTGGCAAATGACAACATCTTTCCCATCTGTAATTGCTAAGTCTCCAAATCCTGCAAGGATGGGGTCTTGGGTAACAGTATCGAAACTGGGGCCAACACTCAACCACCTTTGGAGGTTTATTGATAAGGTAAATTATGGTATAATGGAGGAATGGAAACAAGCCATGAATAAAGGAAATGTTTTACAATTCCACATGTTTATGATGTTCTTTGCTTCTGCTCTGTTTCTTCTCTAGAAGGGCTAAGTGAAACGGAGAAAAACCTCAGAAAATTTAGGAACAGATCTTGGTTAGAGTGCTAAATCGCAAAGTTAGTGAACTGCCATCTTCAAAATAAATATTTGTTCTTGGAAGCTGCCTTCTGGCTAGGTTAGCACCATAGTTCAGTTTTTATGTTAGAGAAAGACAAATCTTGGTCATTTATGAAGTCTCAGTTCTTCAGTTTCTGTATTTTAAAAATGACTTGTTGGGTTCATTTATTTCCAGTGCTGAACTTGGGCTGCACTAAAGCAAGGCTGCCCTAAGGCATCACGCCTGAGTAATGAATGCCTATCATTTTGAGTTTAATACCCTACTTTGTGGTAACACCAAGATAACTTGAGCCCAGGTTGAATCATGGAAGGAGGTAAAAAAGACTATAGAGATCTCTTGACTGAAGAGAGCCCTTCCAAAACAAACATGCCTCCTAGTGGTCATGCAGCTTCCGCCCTTCCCCAAGCTGTCCTTTATACTTTTGCAGTTAGGAAGTTTTTCCTCTTAAAACCTGAGTCAGAATTGGGCTCTCCACCATTTTCCACATGAGGCAGACAATGTAGAATGGCAGGAAAAGCCCTGGAATTGAAATCGGGAGATGACTGAAATTGGACTCCCGACTCGGACACATGAGCTAAGTGGCCTGGGTAAAGGCAACCTCTAGTTCTCGGTTTCCAGAGCCACAAAAAGGAGGTAATAGAGTATCTCACGAGGTAATTGTGAGGACAGAATGACGGAGCAGGCCTTAGAACTAGAAGTATGAACTCCAGTGCTCCTCCTTTTGCCCTGGGGTCAAGCTACCCTACCCTTATGATTTCACTCTTAAAAGCACAGAATTTTAGAGTTGAAAGGAACTTTAATCCAACCCATACACAAAAGGAATCCCCACTATAACACACCCAACAAATTGGTCACCACATACTCATGCCATTTCCATTTTTGATGGGATTTCTAAATTAGTCAACAAAGGGAATGCTGTGGATAAAATTTGCCTAGATTCTAGCAGTTTTTGATTAAAGTTAGGCTGTTCTTGTGGAAAAATGGAAATATATGGAAAAGAGAATATGATAAGATGGCTCCAAAAGGGGCCTTGGCCAGATTCCAGTAGCCGTTGAGATGGTTCAATACTGGTGTGTCAGGAGAGCCCCAGCGGAGTACCTCTAAGAATCCATCGCTTGGGCCTGTGCTGTGACCATTTTTATCAATGACTTGGATGAAGGCAAAGGAAGCACATTTAACAAATCTACAAATGGCACTAGGCTGGGAGGGAAAGCCAACACCAGGCAGGATCCAAAGGGATCTTGACAAGATGAGCAGTAGATTGAATCCACTAAGATGAAATTCAACAGATATAGAAATCTTCCACTTACATACAAAAAACAATACAAGAACAGAATTGGTGAGGGGGAGGGATGCACAGAGATGGCAGAGTTGGAAAATGGCATTTATGCCAAAATCTCCCAAAACATCCGCTCTGCAACAACCTAAGAAACACAAAAACTGAGGCAGCTTAGTAGCAAATGAATAGTGACTGACCTAAGAGTTGGGAGGACGCAAGTTCAAATCTAGCATCAGACACTTCCTAGATATGTGACATTGGATAAAACTGCCTACCCCTCGCTGCTCTTCTGTCTTAAAACTGATTCTAAGAAGATAAGCATTTGTAAAAAATAAATACTAAGTTCAAGAGAAGCATAAAAAACTAAACACGTGAGAAATCACAAGAGACTAAACAAGGTTAAACTTCCCTATGTGGGAAGATGGTGTATACTTTTTTCAATAGATGCAAAAAAAAAAAACAACTTTTGACAAAATATAGCACCCATTCCTATTAAAAACATTAGAGAACATGAGAATTAGTGGAACTTTTCTTAAAGTAACAATATCCATCAAAAACAAAAGCAAGCATTATCTGTAGTGGGGATAAACTAGAAGAAGCTTTTCCAGTAAGATCAAGGGGGAAACAAAGATGTCCATTATCACCATTATTACTCAATATTATACTAGAAACGCTAGCGATAGCAATGAGATGGGGGGGAGGGGAATTGCATATAATTGAAAACAGGCAATGAGGAAACAAAATTATCACTTTTTACAAATTCAGGTATACTTAAAGAATCCTAGAGAATCAACTAAAACTATTTGAAGCAATGGACAGTTTCAGAAAAGTTTCAAAACATAAAACTCACAAATCATCAACGTTTCTATATCAGAAATATATATATATATATATTTATGATTCTATATAATATAATTCTATATCAGAAATATCAGATATATTCTATATCTTATCAACAAAACTCATCAGAAGAGAAAGATAATTCCACTTATAGTAACTGTAGACAATATAAAGTAATTGGAGAAATGTTCATTGCTCATGAATAGGCAGAGCCAATGTAATAAGAATACCATCTAAATTATTCAATGCTATACTAATCACACTATCAAAGAATTACTTTATAGAAGTAGAAAAACAATAAAATTAGTCTGGAGGAATGTAATTCAAGAGTATCAAAATAATCAATGAAAAAATATGAAGGAAGCCTAACATTATCATATCTCAGAACTATACCACAAAGCTGTAATCATCAAAACAACTTGGTATGGGATAAGCAATAGTGACTGATAGAATGGAACTGATTAGGTACAATATACAGAGGAAAATGAGCACAATAACCTAGTGTTCAATAAACCCGAAGACCCCGGCTATTTGGGCAAGAACTCACTCATAAATGTCTGAGAAAACTGGAAAGTAATCTAGCAGAAATTCAGCATAGATCAATACCTCCCACCATATGCCAAGATAAGCTCAAAATGGGTGCATGATTTATATAAAAAGAGAGATATAATAAACAAATTAGGGGAACATGGCAAAAAAAAACTATCAGCCTATGGATAGGGTTCATGACTAAGCAAGAACTAGAAAGGTCCATGTGAGGTCAAATGGATAACATTGATTACATAAAATTAATAAGGTTCTGCACAAACACAACCAATGCAGCTAAAATTAGAAGAAAAACAGCAAACTGCAGTAGGGGAAGGGGAAGGGAAAACTAACATTTTTATGAGAAAAGTTCCATATCTTAAATACTTACGGAACCAAATCAATTTATAGGAATAAGAACAATTCCACAGTTGATAAATGGTCAAGAGATATGAACTGACACTTTTTAGAAGAAGAAATCAAAGCTATCAATTGTCATATGAAACAATGTTCTAAATCACTAATAATTAGGGAAATGCAAATTTAAACAGCTCAGAGGTACCATCTCATACCCATTAGATTGGCTAAAATGACAGAAAAGGAAAAAGACAAATGCTGAAGGGGACGTGGGACCCATGTGCACAAAAATATTTATAGCAGCTTTTCGTGATGGCCAAGACTTGGAAACTGAGGGGATACTTATAAATTTGGAAATGGCTAGATAATTTATGATAAATGAATGTGCTGTAATAAATGATGGGAACAGTTTCAGAAAAACCTAGATAAATATGTTATAAATTGATGCAAAACGAAGTGAGCAGAACCCAGAGAAAAATTTACACAATAAAAATATTGTTAAGGTAATCAACTGTGAAAGATTTGGTAATTTTGTTCAGTACAAAAATCCACTATAATTTCTTTCTTTCTTTCTTTTTTTTTTTAATCAATCTACTAGCTCCTTTTTTCTGAACATAAAAAAACAGAAATTGGATATAGGCATCCGTTCAAGGTTCCTTTCTGACTTTAAGAGAGCAAGATTCTATAGGCACCTTGTCACATTTGGTGAATAATTTTATTTTTTTATTATAAATATTTTATTTTGCCAATTACGTGTAATAAATTTTACCATTCATTTTCCAAAATTATAAGATCCAAATTATCTCCCTCCCTTTTTTCTCTCCTTCCTCCCAGAGATGGTAAGCAATTTGATCTGGGTTTTACATGTATCATCATGCAAAACATACTTCCATATCATTCATTGTTCTAAGAGAATATTATATAAAACCAAAACCCCAAAATAAAAACCCAAATAAACTAAAGTGAAAAATATTCTTTGATCTGCATCTGCATCTGCATCCAACAGTTCTTTCTCTGGGGGGGTGGGCAGCATTCTTTGTCATAGATCTTTCAGACTTGTCCTGAATCCTGGTATTGCTGAGAGTAGCTAAGTCCCTCACAGTTGATCATTCCATAATATTGCTGTTACTGTGTATAATGTTCTGGGTCTGCTTGTTTCACTCCACATCAGTTCACATAGGTCTTTCCAGTTTTTTCTGAAATCATCCTCTTACTCATCATTCTTTACAGCACAATAGTATTCCATCCCCATCATATACCATGATTTGTTCAGCCATTCCCCAATTGATAGACATCTCCTCAATTTCCAATTCTTTGCTACCACAAAAAAAACTGCTCTACAACTAAGTCCTTTTCCCTTTTTTTATCTCTTTGGGCTACAGACTCAGTTGTGTTATTATAGGATCAAAGGATGTGCGCCCTTTTCTTGTCCTTTGGTCATAGTTCCAAATTGCCCTCCAGAATGGTTGGATCAGTTCACAACTCTATCAACAATGCATTAGGGTCCCAATTTTGCCACATCCCCTCCAATATTTATCTCTTTCCTTTGCTGTCATATTGTCAAATAAACTAAAGAGAGGATCACATTCTTTGACCCACATTCTGACCCCACCAGTTCTTTCTCTGTAGGTAGATAACATTCATTGTTGCAAGTCCTTCAGAATTGTCCTGGATCATAGGTAGGGGAGGAAAGTGGAGAAAGGGAGAAAATTTGGAACTGAAAATAAAAATAAACCAGAATTTTAAGAAAAACAAGTGTAAGACGAGGGGCTACCTTATAGATTTTCACACAGAAGCTGAATGGCTAGTAAAATAAGGATACTATGGTGGAAGTTTCTTTTGGATTCTAGGATACTGTAAGAGCCTTGCAAATGGGATCAGCTGGGTGGCTTCGTGGATAGAGAACCAGGCTTAGAGACTGAGGGGGTGGGGAGTAGTGTGGTCCTGGGTTCAAATCTGGCCTCAGATACTTCCTAGCTAGGTGACCCCATAATGAGTTATAGCCCTATATGGGAGATGGGAAAGTTTTCCCTAAGAGGCGTGGTACCCCCAAATGGCCCATAAGAAGGAGAATTTCGCTTGAAGCCTAGTAGCTTTTGAATGACTTTTTATACATATTAAAAGAAATGTCGAATTAAAGGTAGAGAACAAAACAGAAGTTCCTGCCAAAAAAGAAGAAAACAGTAAAGATAGAGAACAAAACAGAAGTTCCTGCTACAAACGTTTTATATAAAGCTGTTTTCTAAATAAAAATTAATGTATCCTGAGTTGAACTGAGTGTTGATCAACACCCTCCTCAGGGGGGATTGAATAATAGCCATAAAACTAAAAAATCTTTTGAGAAACACCTCAGGAAAAAGAGCTTGATAACTCTTTGAATCTAGAAAATGAATTGTTTGAAGAAGGCATGAAGATGCCTGAAGAAAACCTTCAGAGCATCAGAAGATCCAGCATAAACTTTGGAGTATAACTGATTGAAATATGGGGCATTGAATAAAAACATTTTGAATGTAAACTTGCGTGCCAAAGGGGGTTGCCCCCTAACTGGCTTATTGTCAATGTGCCTAGCAAACATTGGTTTGCTCTCTCTCTTCCTATCTTGTGTTTCCCTCTTATCTCTAACTTTTGTAGTTTCTGATTATGTAAAATGATTCAATGGGGAGACTAGTCTCCCAAAGAATCACAGGGGGGATTGTAAAAGGGAATTCTTGTTTCTCTTTGAGTTCACATTTGTGAAAAGAGAATCCTTTGTTCTCTTTGCCTAATTGGGAGTTAACACTTTGGCTGGCAATAACTTTGAGTCAACACAAGCTTGAACTGGGTGGAAGAGCAAACCACTTAGTGAATTCACATCCTACCTAGTATTAGGTGAGAAGCCAGCAAGATACTCAGAGAGTTCCACACTTTTTTCCTAACTCAGTCAGAAACTTATTCAAACCAGAAAGTGTGAACCTTTTGATGAGTATTCACCCCTTCAGAAAGTACAAACTAGTTCCCACAAACACTGTCACCTGGGCAGTGCTAGACAATTTGGAAACTGTGATTGGTCCCTGTGAAGAGGGGAGGAGACAAGAAGTCACCCTAAAAGCAAGCCCTTGAACTCAGTCTAAAAAAGTTAAGTCTAGTAGAGAGTAAACTCCAAGAAGGAAGTCAGCTTCAAGAAGGTCAGCTCAAAGAAGAAAGTTGGCCTCAGGAGTCACCTTCAGCTCCAGTCATTGTCTTGACCTGCCTCTTGGAGGGAACTTGGTTGAGTGGATAGTTGGCTTTACCTTCCTATCTTCTGGAGAGAGTTTAATTCCAGTTGAAGATTAACAAGACCTGGCTGAGCCAAGCACTGGAACAATATTTAGTTAGATAGGTTAATGTCTTCTCTACCCTTTTGTATTTCTCTACTTTTACTCTTTCCACCTCTTTTATAAATAAAAGATTTAAAATTTTCATATATTTAGCCAAATCATTAATTTTAACACTTACTCTATGTGACCTTGAGCAAGTCACTTACCCCAATTGCTTAGCCCTTACCGCTCTTCTGCTTTAGAATCAATACCTAGTAATGATTCTAAGACAGAAGGTAAAAAAAAATCCCAATACTGCACTAATCTGAGTTAAATCACATTCTTTGAATAAATGACACAGCAAGTCAGACAGCCAGCCAAACCTGACCCACTAGAGCAGGAGTTTTTTACCTAGGGTAAGTAAATTTGTATTTTTAATGTTTTGATAACTTTAATAGAACTGATTTCCTTTGTCATTCTGGCTATTTCATTTTATGCATTTAAACATGATCCTAATTAACAAATGGTCAAAAGATATGAACAAACAATTTTCAGATGAAGAAATCAAAGCCATCAATAATCATATGAAAAAATGTTCTAAATCACTCTTAATTAGAGAAATGCAAATTAAAACAACATTGAGGTACCACCTCACACAGATCAGATTGGTCAATATGGCAGAAAAATAAAGTGGTAAATATTGGAGAGAATGTGAAAATTGGAACACTAATGCATTGTTGATGGAATTGTGAATGGATCCAACCAACCATTTTGGAGAGCAATTTGGAACTATAACCAAAGGGCTATAAAACTGTGCACACCATTTGATCCTGTAACACTACTCCTAGATCTGTATCCCAAAAATAATTTTTAAAAAGGGGGTGGGGGAAGGACCTACTTGTACAAAAATATTTATAGCTGCTCTTTTTATAGTGGCAAGGAATTAGAAATTGAAGGGATGTCCATTCATTGGAGAATAACTGAACAAATTGTGGTACATATTGGTGATGGAATGCTATTGTGCTATAAGAAATGATAAGCAGGGAGGCAGCTGGGTAGCTCAGTGGATTGAGAGTCAGGCCTAGAGACAGGAGGTCCTGGGTTCAAATCTGGTCTTAGACACTTCCCAGCTGTGTGACCCTGGGCAAGTCACTTGACCCCCATTGCCCACCCTTACCACTCTTCCACCAAGGAGCCAATACACAGAAGTTAAGGGTTTAAAAAAAAAAAAGAAATGATAAGCAGGATGATTTCAGAAAAATCTGGGAAGATATGCAGGAACTGATGCAGGGTGGAATAAGCAGAACCAGAAGAACATTGTATACAGTAATAGCAATAGATGGTCAAATTGTAGATGATCTGCTGTGAAAATGTGGCTATTCTCAGCAATGTAATAATCTGGGATATTCCTGAAAGATTGATGACTGGGAAGGCTATCCACCTCCAGAGAAAGAATTTTTTGAGTCATCTTTCACATTAGTGCATTTATGGTTTTATTTGGGGTTTTGAGTTATGTATGAGTTTGCTCTTACAACAATGACCAATATGGAAGTATGCTTTGCATGACAATGAAAATAATATCAAAAGTAAATTTAATATGGAAGTAGGTCCTGATCAATGACATGTAAAACCCAGTGGAAATGCTTGTTGGCTACGGTAGGAGGGTGGGAGGAGGGGAGGGAAAGAACATAAATCATGTAACCATGGGAAAATATTCTTAATTAATTAATTAATTACATTTTTTCAAATTAAAAAGAGTAAATTTAAAATAAAAACATGATTCTGAGAAGGGTCCATAGGCTTCGCCAGACTACCCAGGATCACAGGAGACACAAAAAGCTTTAGAACCTCTTGACCCTAATAGAGATATTGTGGGGAAAGGGCCAGCTGGGAGTCAGGAGGCTCAGTCCCAACTCTATCTATCATTCAGCAGCTCTGTAACCCTGACCATCTCCTGGGACTCTGGTTTTCTCATCTATAAAATAAAGAGATTATTAAATTAGATGGTTCTTAGAGTCCCTTTGAGCTCTAACATGCTATGGATTCTCATGCCGACTTCACACACACACACACACACACACACACACACACACACACACACGATATGCCCACACTTTCCCCCATTCCCAGGTAAAACAAATTCCCCAGTTTTGAGTGGTAGTGATAGATGCTGTGTCCAGTCCTCTAAGGGTCAGTCAACTAGAATTTATTAAGCTCCTACACTGGGTGCCAGGCACTGTGCTAAAGCTCTGGGTACAAAGAGAGGCAAAAAAAAAAAAAAAAACAAAAATAAAAAAACAAAAAAACCAGTCTTCGCCCTTTCAAGGAGCTCACAATTCATCACGGTTCCCACTTCTGGTGGAGACGGTTGACAGGCTCCAGCCTTTGGCATTTCTAAGCCCCCTGCCTGAGAAGGTCCTGAAGAAGAGGACTGGGAGGAGAGCCTGACAAGGCCAACGGGAAGGATGCTGGGCTTCCCTGGACCACCAAACCAAGGGGAACACGGGTGGGCTACAGGACTTACAAATCAGAGATACTTTCGCTGGGTTGGATTTCTCAAAGGGATGTCTGAAAGGGAGCCAGAGAGACCTAGAGGATTCTATGGGATTGGGGTGAGGGTTTGGGGGTGACTGTGTATAGGAATGTAGGAAGTTTAAGGACTGACGGTAATTCAGTGAGAGAGAAGAAACCAAAAGTATTTCATTGAACAGCCCAAAGGACTCCAGGGAATTTCAGGACTGTCCTGCGGCTTGCCAGGGACTCCAATTTGGAAATAGGAGACGAAGAAAAGCAATCATAGAGTTTTGAGTTGTAAAGACCTTGGAGAGGTCTGGTTCCAACCTTCACTGTCCCAGTGAGGACCAGAGGATCAAAGGACCTGGTTGCCAGTGGTCACAGGTGGTATTTAGAAAAGAAGGGATTCGAACCCAGGTTGTCTGAACCCAAAGCCAGCTCTCCTTTCACTTTACTTTAATGATTCTATAGTGCGTTCGCCTCTTTGCCTTTCTGACAGCCCACTTTGGTCCCAGAGGCTTTCCCTTCCCTTCTGTATCCCTTGTAAAGATTAAAATTAATATCCAAGACTCCAAGTAATATATTTTATAAGATTTATTAAAATATCACTTGAAAAGTAGAGGAAAGAAAATAACCTTCAGCAAAGAGAGGCTTTCCCAGACCGTGCACGCAGGGAGGAGAGGGAGAGGGAGGAGTTTCCAGAACTACATAAACAATAACGTCAAGATGCACATAAACGAAAAGAGAAAAGCAATTTTGAAACGGCAAAGAACTCTGGGAGGTACAAAATGTCTAATTAATACACCTGGAGTCGGATGATATCCATCCTCCCCAGAGAGAAGGGATCCGGGGCAAAGGGAGGGGAGGGGAGCTCAGGAGAGAGGCCAGGAAGTCCAGAAGGCCGGCTAGTCTCCAGCCTGACCCTGCCTGCCCAGGACTGGGATTTAGAGCCCTTGGGACCCTCTTGGCTCTCACTTCCCGCCAGGGGGAGCTCTGGCTCTGTCAGTGCCAAGTCAGCCTTGCCCAGGGAAACCTGAGCTCCCAGGCTTGCAGGTGAGAAGAAGCTGGCTTTGGTGAAACGAGTTTAAAGGGTCCCCCACAACAGGAGTCAGACCTGATTCAGGCTGAGCATTCGGTAGATGCCCGAGGAAATGTATAGAGGGCTTTGTGGAGGGTCTCCAAGCCCAGGGCATTGGAGAGGGAGCCCCAACCGCCCTTCAGACAAGCGTTCCCATTCTGCTGGCACTCAGCCTGCCCTTTAGGGGAGCAGAACCCTGAGGATGCCATTCCAGGGGAGCCTGAGCCCAGATCCCTGTCTTTGGCCATTCCCACACCCCAAATCCAGCATTCCTTCCACATGCAATTAAATGTGGTTGAGGGCAGACATTTAAAAAACAAAACAAAACAGGAAATTAGGGTCTATGGTGGGGTTAAAGGGTCAGTCACAGGATTTAGAGCTGGACAGAACCTTAGAGATCTTGTCATCTGACTCGCTCATTTTACAGATGAGGAAACTGAGACCAAGAAGAGTAGAAGCACTCGTTTAAGGTCACAGTGGTATTAAGGGGCCTTTCAGATCCAGAGTCCTCTTTCCTCTCTGCCACAGAGTTAGGGTCTACAGCCAGTAAACAGAAAAGGTGGCCTGAAGGCAGGATTTTGAGTCCCAAGACCTGATTCGAATCCCACTTCCGCCACTGTGTGATCTTGGGTGAGTTAACTCACCTCTCTGGGGCTTCAGATCTCGCTGCTAAAAATAATGGACCCTAAGCTCCCTTCCAGTTTTAAGTCCATAACAGAATCTATAATTCCAGGTGCTGGGCTAGATGGACTGAAAGGGTCCCTTCCAGTTTTAATTCTTTAACAGGATTTATAATTCCAAGTGTGGGATGAGATATAATTTAAGATCCCTTCTAGCTCAAATCCACAGCAGAATCTATAATTCCAAGTGTCAGACAAGACTTATCCCTCCTAACTTAGAATCTGTGATTCCAGATGTTGAACTAGGTGGACCTGGAGGTACCTTCCAGTTTTCATTTTATCACAGGATCTATATATAATTCCAAGCCTGACATCCCTCCTAACGTAGAACCTCAAATTCCAGGCATTGAACTGGATGGACTCTAATGTCCCAGCTTATAATTGAGGGCAGAATTTAAATCGAGAATAGAAGAGCTTCTGTTTACTTGGAATTGGACTCTCTGAGTTCAATGGCCAAATACAGCTTGTCTGCTGCAGCAGCAGCAAAGGTGAGGACTTGCTGAGCACTCTAATGCCCAGAGATTACATGCAAAGCCCTCCACCCCTACGAATATATCTCTCCAGTCCTATCTCACATCAGGCCTCTCACATACTTCACACTCTGGCTAAATGGGATTCCTCAATATTAACCTGAACCTTTGAGCAGGAGTCCTTTCCCCTCGCTGACTCCTAATTCACAGAATCATGGAATTTAGAGAAGGAACAAGTCTTAGAGGCTGCCTTTGCCTGAAAAAAATCCGCATTATAACTACGCAACATGTGGTCCTACAACCCATGCCGAAGCTCTCCTATGAAGGAGAGAGAGCCCATCACCTCTAGGAAGCAGCACTTTCCACTTCTGGAGAGCTCCAATTGCCAGGAAGTTTTCTCTGACATCAGTTATAAATTGTAATTTCCACTCCCTGGGGCCAAACAGAACAAATTTAAACCCTTTTCCACATGGCAAGCCTTTAGGTGTCTGAAGGCAATACATCTCCCTGACTCTTCTTCTCCAACCTTAACATCCCTAATTCTTTCAACCAATGTTCCCTCTTATTTCTATCCAAGCTTCATAGTGGACTCCTCTACTATGTCTCCCCAAAAAACCTGGGAAGGGAGGAAGGGAGCAAGGAGGGAAAGAAGGAAGAAGGGAAGGAAGGAAGGAGGGAAGGAGGAAGGAAAGAAGGGTAGGAAGAAGAGGAGGGAAAAAGAAAGGAAAAAAGGAAGGAAGAAGGGAAGGAGGAAGGAAAGAAGGAAGGAAGGAAGGAAGGAAGGAAGGAAGGAAGGAAGGAAGGAAGGAAGGAAGGAAGGAAGGGGAGGGAGGAAGGATCCCTATCTTCAAGGAGCTTATGAACTTATGTTCTACCAGAAGAATATCACACACATTGGAGAAAAGGTCCTAGGTTCAAATGCTTGAAAGCTTCCTATTGATGTTTCCTACCTGTGTAAACTTGTCCTGTAACCTCCATGGGTTGGTTTCCTCACATGTAAAATGAGAGGGTCAATCTTGATGGCCCCAAAGATCTTTTCCAGCTCCAGATCTAGGCATCCATTTTCAAAGGTAAGTAAATATTAGATCATTTGAGGAGGACAGAAGCACTAACAGAGAATGCAGAAAGGCTTCTCAGTAGAAGTAGTCTTTAAAGAAGCTGAGGATTCTAGTAGAAGAGAGGAGGACAGGAGAGGAGGGACAGCATTCCAGACAGAGATCAGATAGCCTATAAAAAACCCGGAAATGAGCAATGGGACATCTGATGGGGGCAGTTTGGTTGGAAGATAAAGTATATGAAAGAACAACAATATGAAATGGATCTGAAAATGTGAGTGGAAGCAGAGAAAGGAGGAAAATGCAAAACAAGGCAGATGATGGAAAGGGTATTTGATTGGTGTGGAATTTGATTCGTTGGTGTGGAAAGTGAAAAGAGACAAAGATAAAATTTCTGGCTTATCTAAGGTCAGGGAAGTCTTCACTGAATATCCACCTAGTCCTTGATGGGTGGCTAAGAGTTTGATGGACTGGTAGAGGAGGACATTGTAGGCATCAGAAAAGATGGAAGTATGGCTCACCCAAGGATCAATAAGTAGGCTAATTTATCTGGAGTACAAAGTTCAAATAGGAAGAGTAAGAAATAAAACAAAAAGGGTAGTATGGGACCAGATTAGGAAGGGAGCCCTAAATGCTTTGCTAAGGAGCCTGGACTTTATTGTGTAGGTGATGAGAAGTCATTGAAGGTTTAGAAGTAGGTTAATATATTCATTCATTCATTCATTCACTTGACCTACTGTATGACAGGAACTGTGGTGTTAGGTGCTTGGGATGCAAAGACAAAAATAAAAGTCACTGCCCTCAATGAGCTCAGTTTTTTTTTAAATTATGTTATGAACTAGAAAAACATCAATAAACATGAACATTTCTATATACCAAGAAGGCCGGAAAAAGAGTAATACATATGAAATCATAACTGTAATGTATATATGTACATATATATCTTTCAAATATATTTATATGTCATTTAATGGGACAATAACAACATTGCCCTGTTTATTTATGTCTACTTTTGAACTTCCTTCTGCTCTCTGCAGTACAGTTTTTAAGAGTTTCATTGACATTTTTTTTCTTCTTCTTCTTTATTTTTGCATAACCATTATTTCCTCTAATTCTCTCCACCCCAGATAAAAGTTATCTCTTGGAACAAATAGAATCAAACAGAAAAAATAATTATGTTGTAATGAACATATCAGAAAAGTATGTACTATTCTCTATATTTCTGCCATCTATCATCTTTCCACCAAGAGATGGGAGGAATGCTTCATCATCTTCTGGAGTCATGATTGTTCATTGCATCTGTGAGAGTTGTCCCATTTTTTTTTTCATTTGCAGTTCTGTGGACTTGAGACAAATAGTTCTCCTGGTTCTGCTCACTTTACTCTGAATCAGTTCATACAGGTCTTCCCAATTTTTTCCGAATCTGTCCCTTTTGTCATTTCTTATGATACAGTCATATATTTGATTACATTGATTAATATAATGTGTTTGGCTAAGCGAGGGCACTCATGATTCTAGTTCTTTGCTACAGCATAAAGCACTGCTAAATTATTTTTACCTATTTGATCATTTTTTCTGCCTTTAATCTTTTTGGGGTGCATGTCTACTAGTGATGTTGCTGGGGAACTTGCATTCTGTTAAGGAAATTCAGTACATACAAAGGTGTAGTAACCATGAATGGTTTAGGAAAGCCATAGTGGGTAAAGTGACCATAGTCATAGGTTCTTAATGACTGGTACATCCTTTCAAGGAATGATAATGTCGTGGATCCCTATTCCTGGAGCAAGAGGTGATAAGCAGAGGTTGTGGGAGGAGTATGTGGTGTGATGAGGTCTGGGGCAGCTAGAGATGCTGAATTCTCTCAGAAAAAATAATCTGGCAGGAGTTGGAGGACCTAGTAATGGGCAAAGAGTGGAGCTCTGTAGCACTGCAGGAAGTACCATTGAAGACAAACAACACGAACATAGAAAATTCAATACAAATACAAGGTTATTTCCAGAGAAAGAACACTGGGAGAATCAGAATAAGCTTCCTTTAAGGAGTGTTATTAGAACTCAGAGACTCCTGCCCCTATACTACCATCACCAATCATCATCATCATCACAGTCATAGTATTTACACAATACTGTAAAGTTTTTTTAGTTGTGTCTAGATCTTCTACTTAGACTGAGTGGGGAAGGCCACTAAACCGAAGAGAACATTTGAAACAAATTATGGAGAATGAGTTGGTCCAAAAGGGAAGAGTAAAAGGATTGGTGAAGCAGCTGGGTGGCTCAGTGGACATAGAGCACCAGACCTCAAGTCAGAAGACTCATCTTCCCAAATTCAATTTCAGCCTTAGACACTAGCTGTGTGATCCTGGTCGAATCACTTAATCCTGTTTGCCTCAGTTTCTTCATCTGTAAAAGGAAATGGAAAAGGAAATGTGTGACCCAGGACAAGTCTCTTAACTCTGTTTGCCTCAGTTTCCTCAGGCTCCCACCTTTGTGCTGTTGTACAAGCTGCCTCTCATGTCTGAAATGTCCTCCTTCCTCCCCTCGGCTTCTTGGAACTTCTAAGTCCTTCAGGGTTAGCGTAAGAGCCCCTTCCTGACAGAAGGCCTTTCCTGTGTCCACTCAATTGCCATTTTCCACTCTGATCCACTTACTCTATATATTTATGCATGTGTGTATGTGATTGTATATGCAGATAAATTATATACAAGTATACATACATATATTTTTACATGTACTTATTTATGTATATGTTATTTCGCTACAATAAAATCAAAGCTCCTTGAGGACAGAAAGGTTTTTACATTTTTGTCTTGAGGTTGTAAAGTTTGAAGATCTTGTACCCCCTGAAACTACATTACCCACACCTCAAAATTAGTTCAAGGACTCCCGAATTTCCAATATCACAGGGTCCCCAGCAGCTAATCTAGGCTTGGCATAGAGTTGGAGCTTAATAAATGCTTGTTTTGAATGGAGTTGATACCAACCTGGAAGAACATCAAATATAGAAGACCTTCCTTCCTGCCTGGGGAGATCAAGTGGAGATTTAGGGGGCAAAGAGGACAGGGAGCCCAGGAGAGATGCTGACATGCCAGAGAGGCCCAGAGATCCGGGAGAGGGAGGAGGCTGGGAGTCCCCATGGGAGCCCTAGTTTCTGGGTCCTTTGTAAAACGGTCCCCTCAAAACAAGTGTGTGGCATAGGCAAGGCAAGGGTTTCCCTCATTCTACAGACTGAGGCTCAGAGAGGTAGTCTGGCCAAGGAAGGAGTGAGAGAGAGGATTCAGCCCCAGGTCTTCTTGTTGGTCTGAGCCCAGTGCCTTCTCTACACTGTCTTCATGCCATTAAAAAACAGAAACAAAAACAAAAAAAGGTTGAAAGAATTGGGAAGGGTTTGCTTGGAATAGAGAAGAATTAAAGAGAAACTGTGACTCTGCAAATGCCTGAAGGCCTAGGTTGGGACAGATGAATTCGGCTTATTTAGTATCTTTCCCAGAGGGCAGAGCCAGGAATCCTGGGTGAAAATTACAAAGAGGGCGATTTCAAATCAAAATTAGGAAGACCAAAGTACCCATTATCTGACAATGGAATAAGCTGACTCCCAAGATGGTGAGACCCCCAAACAACTGCCCCAAACAAATGCGCCTCAGTTTCCCTTTTTAGTCCTTCCTCGACATTTCTTCCACTTGGAATCATGGTGTCAAGGATAGTGGTGGCCTCAGAACAGGGGAGGACACCCCATGGCTACATCCTTAAGCTCCAGCTGCTCTCTACCTGCTAGGCTTAGAGGAAGGAAATTAAGGAGCTGGCCAGCAAAAAGAGTGGAGGGATCTTGGGGATCTGAGGCAAAAGGTCTTCATTTTTTTTTTTCATTTTCAGACTGAAAAAGGAGAAGAGGAGAAGGGGGGAAAGAGAGGAATGAAGGGAGGCTTTCTAACAAAGTTTTCAATAGATACTTGGATTCCTGGAGCATCTGAAGAGTCTTGTATTGTCATCTGCTGAGATGGGCTTCCTTTCTCTTCACCGTCCTCCTCCTTCTCCTCATACTTTTCCCCTCCTTCCTAGACCCTCTGGGACTATATTCTCCTTGTCTCTGTTGTTGGCTATTTCAGGAACTTTTCCTGCAAGGAAAAGGCAGGCACCTCCCACGAGGACCCCATTTTACAGCGGGCGGGTTGATGGAGAATAAATAATAGCCTCAGTGTTCCCAGTTCAGGTCCCCACGGGCTCTGCCCATCTCTCTTCTGTATGTGTGTCCTCAAAGCCTAACATGTTGGGGACGGAGAAGTTGAAGGAACTGGGAATGCTTCAGGGGAGGAGGGAAGACGGGAAAGAGGGAGGCTGGGGAGAGGAGAGCTAATTTGGAGGGTCCTCTGGGGAGGAGGAGGGGCACAGAGTCCATTTGTTCTGCTTGATTTTGGAAAGAGAAATCCTGGGCCTAAATGGACTGTGTTGTAGAGGAGCATATTCCCTCTAAATATCTGGGGAAACTGCTCAACGAGGAGAAGTCCGAACAGAGAACGAGGTGCTTCAGGTGGGCAACCAATCTTCCATCACCGGAAATCTTCAAGTGGAGCCTGAGTGGCCACTTGTTGGGGTGGAGGATGGGGGATCCTGATTTGGGGTACAGTTTGGGCTAAGTTGACCTTAGGGTAACCCCCTCCAACTCTAAGGTTCTTGGGGGCCAACTCAGAGGTGGGGGGGTCCTGTTTGGTATGAGAAGACTTGGGAAGGGGGGTGTCTTGGGTGAGCCTGAGGCTCCCACAACCCAGGCCCCCTGACAGCCGTGTGTAGAAACCAGGAGTCGATCCGCCGTGGCTTTTCTCCATTAATCAAGCTGCCGGGAATTGGAAGGCGCCCGTGACAGGCTTTATCTGGGGAGCGGGGGCTGGCAGGCCTGCTTTATGGGGTTGATGCTCGCCGGCTCTGTTCGGCTGCCTGGCTGCGGCGCGAGGGGGGTGCTGGGGAGCTACCGGGGGTGCTGGGGGAGAGGGGGCAGCGCCAGGCGGGGGAGGAGGAGGAGGCGGCCTGCAGATAAATAGATCCGTCAGTCAGCCGCGGTGCAGGCCGCCAGGCGGACAGCCATTGTAGGTGACAGAGGAGCCAATCAAAAACAAAACGAATCGAAAGGGACATCTTATCAGCAGTGGGCCAGCTGGACTCCCCGGCCGGGGAGAGGCCCCGGCGAGGGCAGCAGAAATTAATCGTGCTGTCGAGGCCAGAGAGGCTGGCGCTGTGGAAGGTCCGAGTTCAAGCGAGCCGAGGTGGTCACCATGGGAGGGGGCCCGGGAGGGGCGGGGGCCGCGAGTGAGGAGCTGCTGAGGCGCGCACGGAAGAAGGACTAGAGGGGAGGAGGAGGAGGAAGAGGAGGAGGAAGAGGAAGAAGGGGACAGTTCAGCTGGTGCCTCAGGCTCTCTGCGCTGCGCTGCGCCCTGCGCTCAGCTCGGGCGCACTGCGCGCCCCTCCTCTCTCCTCCTCCTTTCTTCCATCCTCGCAGATCCCCCCCTCCTCGCCTCTGTCCCCGGCTCCCTTCTTCTCTCCTCCCCCCTCCCCTCCCGTCTGCAGCCCGGCCCGACCCGGCCCGGCAGGCGTCCACCTGACAGCCGCATTCATCCTGAGATGATGGCTGGCCATCGATGATGGGTACCTTTAATAATAGAGCGCTCCCTCAGCTGTCACCCGGCAGCACGATTTCTCCTCCCGCTTCCCGCGATGCAGAGATACATCGGTAATGAGAAGGGTGACAGAGAGGGGGAGCGCGGGCAGCCAGGGAAAGTTCGGAAGCCCATTAATCACCCAGTGAAGCCAGAGGTGACGCGGGCAGGCTGGGGAGACAGCACCATCAATACCGGGGCCGGCAGCGAGGGCCCGAGCCGGGGGTTTTTAATGCCCTGTCAAGGGAATGTGGGCGAGACAACTTCCCGTTTTATTAACTGGCCCGAATAGGACGAGGCCGGGGTTTGGGGGAAAGTTTGGACACCTGCTTCCCTGGGCAGCGGGTAACATGGTTCTGGGGCCAGGGCATCCCTCTCTTCTCTGCCTCTCCTCTTGTTGGCCTCTGGGCACCTCGTCCTGGGTCTAGTCCTCTCCCCCTGGGTCCTCTCTACTCCCGTGACCTTGGGCAAGTTGTTCAACCTCCCTGGCCTCAGTGTCCACAGCGGTTAATATAAGGAGTTTGGAATAGCTAGATTCTGAGATCCCTTCCAGCTCTGGGGTTATGATGGCGTTATCCTGGCGCAGTCTATGGGGCAGCAGAGTCGGGTAATGCTGACCCCCTGAGCCCCTCTTCTACCACCAAGCACCTATGAGACTTTGGGTGAGTGATCCACTTCTCTTGGATCTGATTCCTTGTCTCCCAGGTGGGCACATCGGATTAGAAGACCCTTCACTTCTGGCATTTGCTGATCTAAATTGTCCCAAGACTGAGGGGAGAGGTGACGTCATCTGGCATGACCTTGTCATTCTTCCGTGCCCCATTTCCACCCCAAAACCCCCCTTGCTGACCCCACATTCTCTCCTGCCCAGCTCCAATTACTGAGGGAAAAGTGGACTTTTTCCTTGCCAAGGCCACCCACTCACTTCTACCATGGGACTTCCTGAATTAATCTCCCCTCTCATCTCTTCCTCTCTCCCAACCCTGTCTTCAATATTTCCTGATCTGCTGGTTTCTTGACAGAAAGAATGTGAGATTTGGATCCAGGAGAGACCAGCATCAGAACCTCATTTCTGGAACTTACCTAGAGTGCCCATGGACAAATCACTTCATCTAAGCCTCCTCATTTCTAAAATGGAGGTGACATTCCCTCCCAGAACTGTGGAGTTAAACAATATATATGTAAAACCATTTGCGAATCTTGAAACAATTTATACTCGGTTGTTGCTTCTGTGCTTGGTCCTTCTTCCTTGGAGAAACCTGTCCATCTCTGCAAGGAAGAGGCTGGAAACCAAGGAAGCACTGGCTCTGGGGACCAAGGAGTGTCATCAGAATTTATGCCAGAACATAAAGGTCCCATGTCAATGCTCATGCCCCAAGGTTCTTTTTTGTTGTTGGGATCCCCAAATTGGACCATACTGTACTTAGAGATCTGAGATTAGTGGGCTGAGAAAAGTGGGTTCTTGTCTTCATCTCTGGGAAACTGTCCTTTCTAGGTCCCGGGTCACCTCCCTCTCCCACCCCCATGAGGCAGACAGGACAGGGATTTTAAACCCCACTTTAGAGATGATGAAACCAATATTGAGAGAAGACCCGTGGTCTGCCATTGGCTGTAGAATGTGGGTCTTCTGACTCTTCTTCCGGTACCCTTTCCCCCACACCCATCACTAGCTTTGCTCTTGGATGCAGCCTTCCTTGGCATTCCTACATTCATTTACAGCTTCGAAAGCACCTTCCTCACAACCCAGTGAGGTTAGTTCTTCCAGGGCCAGCTCAGGTTACCGATGAGGAAACATGGGCAAGAGAGGGGAAATGAATTGTCCATATTTCCACAACCAGAGCTAAGACCTAAAGTCTTCCCACTCCTAGCACAGCGCTCGTTCCATGCCACCATTAGTCAAGGAAAAGAGATGCAGGTGTGTGAAAGATGTGTGTGTGTGTGGGGGGGGAAGGATGCTGCTAGTGGCAGAAGCCTCATTTTGTTTAGAAAACGTCTCGTTTCTGGAGTCTGGAAGGAAAGTCCCACTGAACTATGAACAAACTGGAAATTCCTTAAAGATGCTGTGTGGATATCTAAGCTACGTTGGTGGCTCATCATTCCCAAAGTTACTCTTAGTATCCCCAAATCTACAGCTTGGAGAACAGACCCCCTTTTCTAGATTTAAGGAACTGGCTCAGAGAAGGATTCTTTCACGCCCTTGGGGACTCCAGGCTGCCTTAGGTGCTCAACCTGAGAAATGGGTTAAAGGCAGAGATGCTGTCTCCTCTCAGCTTTTCTGACTCAACCCTATCTACCCTACATTCCACCCCTGTCCTACATTAAGCACTTTAGTCCAATGATTTACCCCGAGGCTCTTTTCTCAGTGTCTAAGATTGGGAACCCCAGAGCCGCCTGGAATGTGATCCTAGAGAGTTGTGGTCACTGTTCATTTGTCCTGGCACTGATGCCAACTAGCAGTGTGACTTTGTGGCAGCAAGGCCTTTACAGGCCTTAGTTTCTTCCTCTGTAAAACAAGGGTGACTGCCTCAGACATTTCCTGGTTTATGTGACCCTGGGCAAGTCACTGAAAGCCCCACTGCCTTTTCCTTCCTATTGATTTGTATCATATGGATTATATCTTGCCCCAGCATGGGTATATTTCAGAAGGGCAGAAAGTCATTTCTGTCCAGGCAGTTGGTTCTAGGATGTCAGAGCTCTGGACAGGGTGGCAAAATCAGGGTTCACAAGATCAAGGGATATTGCACTCCTTGGAGTCAGATCATGGTGGATAAAATCACTGTCCTGGTTTGACTGGGATGGGGAAATTCCTATTTCTTATTCTTTGGAGGAAGGGCCCTATTTGCCCCGTCACCCACTTTTGACCTCTGCATCTAACAGGAGAAGTCAGGGTGATGGGAACGGAAGGAGGCTGAAAAAGAAGACCCCAACCTGGGGTGGAGATATAAACCTTAGTTCACCCTCCTCTTCTGAAGGATGAGCTCTCTAGGTTGTCACATGAACAAGTATAATGTAAAATATCACACGTAAGTGTAGAAGACATCCAAATAAAGTGTGCTGAGATCTTGGGGAGGAGCTGTAGTGTGGGATCCAGGAAAGTGGCATTTGAACCAGGATGGGCCTTAAGGAGAGAAGGGGGATTGCCTCAAGGAAAGGTCTTCTGCAGAAGGTGAGATCTGAGCTGAGTCTTGAAGGAAGACAGGAAAACTAAGGCAGAGGGGTGGAGGGAGCACATTCCAGGCACTTAGTACAAAGGTAGAGAGATGGGAAATGGCAAATCTTGCGTGTGTGTAACTATCAGAAGACTAGTGTAAATGGATTGTAGAATGGCTGGGGTAGGGGGAGTAAAATTTAAGAAAATTGGAAAGGTAGGAAGGGATCCTGTTGAGAAGGGCTTTAAATGCCAGGACAGATAGAGGATATTTTATATTTGATTCTGGTGATAACAGAGGTCCTTTGGAGCTTGTTGAGTAGGGAGGGAGGAGGGAGCCAAGGTGAAACTTTCATTCAGAATCTTTGAATTTAGAAAAATCCCTTTGGAGCCTGAGCAGAGGAAGGTTGGCGTGAGGAGATTTGAGGCAGAGGGAAGCCAACAGGAAGTATTGAGCAACACCATGGTGGCCAGCTTGAGTGACTGAGGAGATGGTGATGTCCTCCACAGCAATAGGAAAGTTGTGAAAAAGGTGAGATTTCAGGGAGAAAGAGACCCAGTTGTGCTTTGAGCACGTGGAGTTGGAGATGCCCAAGACATCCACTTCGAAATGTGCTTTGGTGATACAGGACTGGAACTCAGAAGAGAGATTAGAGCTAGATTTCTAGAGCTGAGAACCATCTTCACAGAGATGATCCTTGAACTCATGAACGCTGATGAGGAACACCAACAAGAGTGTATGGAGAGAAAAGAGAAGAGGGCCCAGGGCAGGGCTTTGCCTATAGTTAGTAGGTATGACTTAGATGAAGATCCAGCAAAAGAGATGGAGATAAAATGGTCAGACTTATTAGAGAAATCCATCAGTGATGCAAACACCTAGAAGAGATGATCGAGGAGAAGAGGGTGACCAACAGGGTCCAAGGCAGCAGAGAGGCTGAGAAGGATGACAACTAAGAAAAGGCCATTGGAGTTTACCATCAAGAGATCCTTTAGAGAAAGCATTTTGGGGTCCATGAAGCCACCTACAAGAAGTTGGAAAAATCTCCCTCTAGAAGACATGAGAGCAGAGTTCTTGTCGTACTTAAATTTTACATTTCCCACCAGTAGTACCTAGTCTAGGGCTTTGCACCCAGCAAATGCTTAGAAGCTTTTTCATTCAATTAGCCATGACTACTTAAGTGGCGAGATCAGAGGGATACTGTGGAATCTCCAAAAATATGTTCCCTTCCCTCTGAAACCCAACCCCAAATCTCACCATTAGGGACTCGTTCCTTTGGGTTTGAAATCTCTGTTGTCTTTCAGTCCCCAGATAGCTACAGAAAAGCCTGGGAACAGAGTCATCTTATCAGCTCTGCTTTAGGGGAGATCAGATGGTCATTACTTGGAGTGTGAGCTCCCCAAAGCAAAGGCTATGCCCTGGGGCAGCCTCAGTTTCCTCCTCTATTAAATGGGATTAACTCAGAAGGTTGTAGTGAAGAACATAGATAACATAAAGGCATTGCAAACCTTAAAGCAGGATAGAAACACAATCATTCTTCCTCTTCGCATCCCCCTCAGTTCCTAGTACCAGACCTTGAACTAAGCAGTCACTTCTGTTGGGCCCTGTGGACAGAATGCCTGGTTTAGAGTCAGGAGTTCTAATCTGGCTTTACTAGCTGTGTGACCCTGGGCAAGTCACTCAACTCCCACTGCCTAGCCCTTACGGCTCTTGTGCCTTGAAATCGATACTTAGCATTGATTCCAAGTCAGAAGGGGAAGGGTTAAAAAATAATAATTATAATAATAAGGGCATTGACTAGAGTCACATTCCTGTAGTGGTTGAGTTTCCAGAGTGCTTTCTTCACAACACTCCTTCAAGGCAGAGAATCGTTAGCCCCATTTTACAGATGTGGAAATAGAAGGCACAGAGACAAAGTCACTTTCCCAAGGTTACTCCTCTAGGAGGGTGGCAGAGCTTCTATCCCCCAAGATAGAAAGGCAGGAGAGATTTTAAACTCACATTTTACAGAAGAAGAAATGGGCCCAGAGAGAGGAAAGAGGTTTTACCCTCTGTTCAGAGCTGGTTGGCAGGGGAAAGGGGGAAAGAAACCCAGAGGGGAGGCGCAGAAGACCTGTCGGCACCCTCCCGGTGAGGGGTCCCATCCTTTCTCTTCCTTCTACGAGGCGAGCCTGGTGAGCTTCAGTTTCCTTCCTACTTGGAGATGCTCATTTCAGCCCCGTTGCTGGGCTCGGGGGGGGGGGCCCCCACCCATCTGTCTCCAGCCGGACTGGGGCGCTCAGAGCTTATAAATTAGCATCAGCTTCTCCTCTCAGCTCCTGATGCCTCCTCTGTTATCCTTAATGGGCCTGCGGTCACAAACCACAGCCCTCGACAGCCCCGACTTCCTATTTCTAAAGCTTATCTCCCCCCCTGGAAATGATGCACAATCCATATTCCTGCTCCCTGGCTGGCCCGGCTCTGCTCAGGGCCCTGAGCCGTCTCCTCTCCTCCCACATCTGCATCTCACATCCTCATGCCTTGGTTTCTCCGGGATCTCAGAAGGGGATTGCCTGGCAAAGTTGGATAAAAATATACCCACTGCTTCCTGGAGAGTTTCTCAAGTTCTGATTTCCTGGTGGAAGGAAGAAAGTAAATGATTTAAAAGTGAGTCACTGCAAGAATCCCAGGAATCTCAAGGGTACAGCATCAGAGATGTCTCTCCCTTTCCCTCGGCCCCCACCACTCCATCCCTCTCCTCCCTTAGCCTAGGCAAATCATTTTCCCTTCCTGGGCCTCAATTTTTTCCTCTGTAAATGAAGAGTGGGATGGGATCATTTCTGACTCTTTTAGTTGCCCAGCATTCTCATCCCCCCACAGAAAATCTTGGAGGGCTTCTCTCCATTCTGTGTGGGGAAAAAAAACCAAAAATGTGCCCAATTGCTAACATAGGCATCCTTTCCCATGATCTCAGTCCAAGCTAGACCATCAGAGATAGGTTCTCATCAGCAGAGTGGGTCTCCCTATGGATGGATGGCAAAACCCGTATCTCTTCATTCTGTACTATCTTTGTGTCTTCCCAGAAATCCTCCTCAAGAATCTTCCAGTTCAAGTCCTGCTTCACACATTCCCTCGGGGTGTTTTCCTGGGCGAGCCCCCTTCGCCTCTCAGCCTCAGTTTCTTCATCTATTAAAAGGGGATCATGGTGTGGATCAAATGATTAACTTAGCCCTTCCCGCATTTCACTTCATATTTTGCGTAGATCCATGTAACGCTCAGGCGGTCCATCTGTTTTTCTTCACAATGTTATTGTTATTATAGAGATTGCTCCCCTTGTTCTGCATCTATCACTAGACATTCATTCCTGCGAGTCCGCCCCATTTCTCTGAAACGGTCCCTTTCGTCATTTCTGACAGTATGACAGTATCCCATTATGTGAATCCAGTGAAGAAACCTTTATTGAGCACTTTCGACGTACCAGAGCAGAGTCCCTGCCTTCCAGGAGCTTAGGTTCTCATTCCAGACCCAGAAATCACGAGCCACCACAGCGAGGTAGCTCTGAGATAAAGGGGGCAGATGGAAGGAGAAGGCATTGGAAGCTGGGGGAGACCTCCTGAAGCACCTGGGATGGAAGGGACGTCTGGAAGGAAGAGAAGAGAACCCAAGAGGCTGAGGTGCAGGGATGGGAGAGAGCACCTCCGGCTCATACGAAGGCATACAGGGGGAAACAGAGAGGAAATTCAAATATAAAAACCCCGAAAAGCTAGAAAGTGTCATAGAGAAGTTCACCAAACAAGATATTATAGAGGGAGAAGGTGGAGGTCAGAGCTTTGGGGGGGTGACATGGATGACGAATCCATAAGTCACCAACAGCAGAACCAGCAGGGGATGATGTCAAAAAACTGAGTGAGAAGAGAATATATGGAGAATGGGGTCAACGGTGTCTGATGCTGGAGAGAGCTCGAGACGTGGAGAGGCCATGAAATTCGGCAGTGAAGAGATCTGGTAACTTTGTGGAGGGCCATTTCAGTTGAAAGAGGAGGTCAAGAAGCAGGCTGCATAGGGTTAGGAGAGAGTAGAAGGGCCATTAGTGGAGGTACCAAGTATGCCTTCCTCAAGCAATTTAGCCACAGAGGAGAGGAGACAAATAGGACAATCATTATGGGGATGGTAGGATCAACTGAGGGATTTTTTTTAAGGATGGAGAAAACATGGGCATGTTTGCAGGCAGCAAAGGAATTGGGCGATAGAGAGATTCAAGATAAAAGAAAGAGGAGAGATGATAGTGGGGTCAATCTGCTAAGAAGTTGGGGGGGAAGAATGGGACCAAGTAAATGCGAGTCATCCACTATAATTTGACAAATGCCTCTTTTATTTCCATTTCCTTGCTGCAACAAAAAGGGCACGTTTTTTGTAGGTTGTAAGATGGGTTCTTTTCCTCTCTCTGATATCTTTGGGGCACGGTCTAGCCAAAGGCAGTGTGCATTATTCCCTTCTCCAGACTCCCCAAAGAGAGGCCCCGTGTTATAATGGAAAGAATACTGGACTTGGAGCTAGAAGTGCTGGGTTTGACTACTAGCTTAGCTACTTTTGATCTGTAATTTCTGTCGAGAATCTTAACCTACACTTAAAGAACGTGTTTTCCAACGAGAGGAGCAACACATACATAAACTAATGCCTACAAAATAAATAGAGTGAATAGGAAATAGCTTTAGGGAGAAGACACTAGTAGGTGAAAAAACACCCACATAGGGTAAGCTGAGTCTCAAAAAAAGCCAGGCATTCTAGGAGGTGGAGGTGAGAAGGGAAAACATTCTAAGCACAGGGACGTACATATATAGGGTAGAATGGTTATAACTCTACCATTTAAACTAAAAATGTTTCATATTTTTTGACTTCTAAAAAAATCAAGGAGAGTGATGAGTCGGAATTAAAACAGGGCAACAGACAATGGATTAAATAGAACTCGTGTTAGGATGGATGTGTGGAGTAACTATCAATGTTGTGATTCAAGGTCCAGAAAGATAACAAAAGACCAAAAGGCCAAGCCTAACAGTAAAATTAACAGGATTTACAGCTGGAAGGTCTGCAGATTTAGTCCTGGGGGGAAGTGGCAAGGTTACAAAGAGTCCAGGGTCAAAGCCAGTGTTAGAACCCAGGTCCATCTGACCCCAACCCCAATACTCTTTCTCTCATCCTCATTTAGTTCTAAAAACAAAACAAAACAACCCCCAAATGAACAAGGACCAGATAAGGTGATCTGGTAGTTCTTGCCGGTGGGACACGGCGAAGAAAGCCATTGGAGGCTGGGTCTAGAAGCAATAAGTCCCCTCAGCTCAATCTCAGTTCCAAAACTGAGGTATGTATCCAAGCCGGAGGAGGGACTAAATGACTATAACAAAAGAATCCATGGAAAAGCCCAGAGATGTTTCTTTTGGAGAACAGACTGAGGATGGGATGGGAGGGAAGGGGGGTCAGTTGTTCCTAAGTATCTGAAGGGTTACCATCACTTAATCTGCTTGGTTCTAGAGGGCAGAAAAGAAGCAATGGACGGAAGTTGCAAAGAGGTAAATAATGTTAGCACAATAAGGAAAATCCATCCCTGTAGGTGTTAAATAGAAGCCAGATCATCACACGTAGGAGAGGGTCATCAGATATTAGATTTAGAGTGGGAATGACCAGGAGATCATCCAGGCTAATCCCTACATATTCTAGGTGAGGAAGCTGAATTTTAAGTTCAGGGACTTGCTCAAAGTCACACAACTAATAAAGGGAATGGTCCAGAGAGGAACTGGCATCTCAGGACATTATCCACTGTACTGTGGTGATTGATGGCTAGATTGGTAAGGCCATTTGGAGTCCCTTAGAGCAGTGGTGTCAAGCTTTTGTGGTCGTAACACTCCAAAGTGCCTTGGGAACAGATTAAAATATAATTGGGAAATATTTAACAAGATAAATAAAAAATACCCCCCAAATGGAGTAAGATCAAATTTTAAAATTAAGTCAATGTACAGCAACAAGAATCTCCAAGTATGGATCAGTGGTCCCTGTTTTCCATTTGAACTTGACCCTGACAGCTCTAATGTCCCAGACCACAGAATTTCAGATGGGGATCTCAGGGATAATTTAGATGATCAGTTCTCAAACTTTTTCATCTCAGAACCCATTTAACACTCAAAAATTGAGACTGGAGCAGCTAGGTGGCGCAGTGGAATGAAAGCCAGGCCTAGAGACAGGAGGTTCAAATCTGGCCTCAGCTACTGTGTGACCCTGAGCAAATCACTTACCCCCACTGCCTAGCCCCTATAGCTCTTCTGCCTTAGAACTAATACTCTGTATTGACTGTAGGAAGGTATGGGTAAAAAAAATTATTGAGGACCCTCTTAAAGAGTTTTAGTTTATATGAGCTTATTAGACATTAAAACAAAGTTTTAAAAACATTGAATTCATTAATATAACAATAAACTCATTATGTTTATTTAAAAATATTAATGAGAAGTGACATCATTTTACCTATTTTTGCAAAGCTCTTTTATATTTCATTTCATAGACAGTTGGATTCCCTTATTTCTGCAGTCTGTTGAGATGCTGCGGCTGAAGTAGAGGCCTCACATTCATATATTGGAAAGGGATGAGTATTTTAATAGGCAAATAATGTGTTAGTATTGTTATTAAAATAGTTTTGACCTCCTAGACCCCCCCCCCCCAAAGGCTGTCTGGATACTACCCCACAAAGAGTTTTGGGGACCACACTTTGAGGACTGTGTATCCCATCTTACAACTTGATGGGCTACCAACAACACACAAAAGTTGAAGTCAACTTGAAGTCAACAAGTCAAATTTACCTCTTGCCAAAGGCTATCCAATTGATTTTTGTTTTGGTTTTTTTTTTTTTTTTTTTTTGGCTTTGCCCTCTGGGCAAACAGTTGTCCAACTCTCCCTCCCACAGAAATTTAAGTACTTTTAAGACAGCAATTGCATTACCTAGTGCCTACAACCTGCCTAGCAGTCCTTTCACCCTAGCCTCTCCTAGAGCACTCTTCAAGCCCTTCACCATTTTGTCTACTTTCCTCCTAATAAATGAGGCCTAGAACTGAACACAATATTCCAGATTTGTTCTGACCAGGGCAGAGTAGAAGTTTTTTTTAACTGAATCCTTGATTTCATCTGCAAAGCAAGGTGCCCAGGAAGGGGTTCTTTTTTTTTTTTTTTTAGCCAATGCAAAAGCACAAATTACAGCTTAAGAGTTGTGTTGACTAGATTAAGTAAAGTCAATCTAGTAGCCATTATGCTTCTCACAGTGCAGTGGTCACCTGCCTTACCCCATCCCTTAAGTCACCTTACTTATGATGGCCAAAAGAAAACCAACCCTAAATCTAGTTTTCACTGAAAGTGGCAGAGTTGGAATGGGAAGAACAATGAATCTGGAATCTGAGGACCTGAATTCCAATCCCACCTTTGTCACTTACTACCTCTTCCCTTTGGACAACTAATGACTCAACACTCAACTAAGTGCCAGGCACCAGACTAATAGCTGGGGATACAAAAGGGGACAAAAGATAGTCCTTGCCTTCAAGGAGCTTACAATCTAATGAGGGAGCCACATGAAAGCAAATATATACAAAAAAGCTATATACAAAACAAATAGAAAACAGTTAACATGTAACAGGCATTAGAATAAGGAGGGGTTGGTTGGGAAATGCTTCCTGTAGATGAGATTTTAGTTGGGACTTAAAGGAAGTCAGTCTGTGGAAATGAGGAGGAAAAGCATTCCAGGCATGGGGGGGCAAAGCGTAGAAAATGCCTGGAGCCAAGGGCTGGAGAGTCTTGTTCCTAGACAATCCAGGGGGCCAGTGACCCGAGTTTGAGGAGTACAGGTGTGGACTAAGGAGCTTTATTCAGGCCTGGGCTTTCAGAAAAGCACTTAGTAGCCAAATGGAGGACAGACTGGAGTCAGAAAGGCTTGGGGTTGGCATATCCACCTGTAGGAAAGTCGTCCAGGTATGAGGTGATGAGAGCCTGTGGAAGAATGCTGGCAGTGTCGTTTGGGGAGACGATGCCAAGGTGAAGTGGGCAGGCTGTGGCAGCAGCCTGGATATGGGGAGTGAGAGGCGGGGAAGATCCAGGATGGCCACTAGGTTGTGAGCCTGGGACTGAGAGGGTGGTGTTAATGTCTGTAGTAATAAGGAGGGCAGGAGGGGTGAAGAGCTTAGAGGATCTTAATAAAGTGCTTTGTTTTTTAAAACTCCTACCTTCTGTCTTGGTATAAATTTTAAGACAGAAGAGGTAAGGGTTAGACAACGGGAGTTAAGTGACTTGCCTGGGAACACACAGCTGGGAAGTGTCTGAGGCCATATTTGAACCCAGGACCTCCTGACTCGAGGCCTGGCACTCTATCCACTGTGCTACCTAGCTGCCCCTTTAAGAAAGGTTTTGGAGATGTTTGAAAGACAGTTGGAAATGGGAGACTGGAGGTCAGCAGAACAGGTAGACTTGAGAATTATCAACACAGAGATGGTAATTAAATCCCTGGGAGGGGAGAGATCAAGAAAAGTAGTGCTGAGGGAGCAGAGAAAAAGGTCCATGCCAGAATCCTGAAGGACACAGGCAGGAGCTGGCTAAGGATTCAGCAAAGGAGCCTGAGTGGGAGAGTGATGCTCCACAAAACCTGGCCAGAAGACAGTGACAAGGAAGGTGTGATCAAGCGTCAAAGGCTAGAGGATGAGGAGGAGGAATGAAAGAAAGGGTTCCTGGTCTTGGCAACTAAGAGATCACTGGGAAATGCAGAGTTTGGGGGGGATGTCAGAAGGGGTTAAGAAGAGAGTGAGAGAAGAGAAAGTGGAGGAAGGCCTGTCCTTAAATCTACAAGCTGAAGGAGTTGGACTAGATAACTTTTAAAGGTTCCTTCCATCTCTAAAACTATGACCCTGGCTTCCAAAGAAAATAGAAGATTAAGAGTAGAATTTAATGATATCTGAAACTGTTTTTATGAACAAGATGTCATTTCTGGATGTAACACCTATCTAGGATAAGTTTCACAGGGCAATTTTAAAAGGTAAAATTATAGATCACAATATATTTTGTCATTAAAAAAGGGGGGAAAAAAAATCAGTGCAACTAAATCTGATGAGACCAGCCCCAGCTAGTAAGGGGATGGGGCATTTACCTTAAGAAAATGGAAGACAGGATACAAGGCAATTTCACTAAAGAGATATGGCCTAGGAGGCAATCATCTTTCATGTTCCTTTCCCAGCACACATCTATATTGTGTCACATTTGCATAGGAGACCCGCAGCTGGGATTTATGTGCCCACGCCTGCCTACATCAGCTCCCCAAACGACTTTTGGCGATGCCTGAAAGGAGATCTCGGGCCCCAGAGCTTCGAACATTCAGCCACTTCCTCTACCCCCCCACCTCCTGCCTCCCCCTGTTTGGTCCAGCTTTAATATTAGAACGATTTTTCACATGGGAGCTGAAATAGTACAAAATATGGGTCTGCTGTAATTGTTGTTAGATTACGTGTCATCCTGATAAGATGTAACAAATATTTTCCTCCCCACCAGGGTCTGTTTCCCTCCTGGTAATGGATGGAGAAACTTCTCATAGTCTGCAAGGAATCGGTCGTAAAAACTTCTCCTGGAAGATTAATGTAATAATCACAGGCCCTCCTGGGAAACAGAGAGAACAAAATTAAAATAATACAACCTTCTTCCACGTCCAAAACCAACAAGCCCCGAGGCTAAGTGTGTGTGGCCACTCGGCGGGGTGCACCTGCTGTCAGCCTTATTGATGATTGGAAATAACCAGAGTTTCGGGAACGGCTCTGAGCGCCCCTGCTGCCTTTTGTCAGGAGGATGATGGCTATTGCTTTTGACACCAAATAACTCTGTGGGACATCACTCCATTGGTTGGAAAAACATTTCAGGTCAAGGGAGACGTTTGATATTTTGGGGTTTGGCTACAGATGATTCTTTGCAAGGCATGAGGCAAGATCTGAGCCGTGATTACGGAGGGCTAATTCTTTGGAAAGCATTGGGGCAACAGAAGGAATTTGGGCCTCAAAAAGAGGAGGTCTGGGGGCAGCTGGGTAGCTCAGTGGATTGAGAGACAGGCCCAGAGATGGGAGGTCCTGGGTTCAAATCTGACCTCAGACACATCCTAGCCGTGTGACCCTGGGCAAGTCACTTAACCCCCATTGCCTAGACCTTACCACTTACCTTACCAATACTGTGTATTGGCTCTAAGACAGAAGGTGAGGGTTTAAAAAAAAAAATCAGGAGGTCTGAGTTCTAGTCCTATTCCTGCAGCCCAACAATGGGCAGGACCTTGGGCCAAGTCTTGTCACCTTCTATCTGTGAAAGGAAGGGGCTGTCTCAGATTCCTTTCAGCATTAAGATTCTACACTTGGATGACACTTTTTTTTTAAGCCCCAAGAGGAGCAGTTCTCCTTACAGATACACGAAAGACAGAGGCAGGACATTGTCTTCCCAAACTGTGACCGTGGCCAAGCAGAGCCTCTCTGATGGCCTTTGGGAATATTTTCTCAGAGCTCCTTGGGTAAGTTTCACCCATTTTTAAGGACAATTTCTCTTGGCAATGAAGCAACATGCTTTCCTCTTAGAAAACACTCAGATTTTTACACACAGCAGTATTTTTGTCTTAAAGGTCACCTTTTTTCACTAACCTGAGGTAGGAATCACAACACACCAGTTCCCATGTGAGAATCTCCAAAACTCAGAGGTGACAGGATCACTAATTCAAGGCATGCAGCAGACAGACCCAGGCTATCTGTCTCCAAAGCCCATGGCGCTGTCCCCCTCTGCTGAGAAAACAGGCTCCCCCACAATCTAAATGAAAACAGCCCTCGTCAGAAATCCTGAGGGAGCAGATATTGACTCCCATCCCATAGCACACAGCATGCTCAACCCCAAGATAACCCATAAATAAATGTCCTCCATGGTTGGTGGGGGGGGGGGGGAGGTCTTGTCAGTCTATAATGATCTGAAAATTATAAGTCCAATTAGGATTAAGGAAATTCATAAACCCATTTGTGCCTGAGTTTGGAAATGAGGCTAATGACCATCTGGTCAAGTCAATAAGGACATCTGGAAAATAAAAACCAACCAAGTATTTCTTGTGTGCCAAATACATGCCTAGACACACATGTCAGAGCTGGGCACTAGCACTGTTAAGAGTATATGAGGGCAGCTGGATGGCTCAGTGGATTGAGAGCCAGGCCTGGAGACGGGAGGTCTTAGGTTCAAATCCGGCCTCAGATACTTCCTAGCTGTGTGACCCTGGGCAAGTCACTTGACCCCCATTGCCTAGCCCTTACCACTCGTCTCCCTTGGAGCCAATACACAGTATTGACTCCAAGATGGAAGGTAAGGGGTTTAAAAAATAATAAATAAATCTCACATGGTCATTGTGAATGATCCTTGTGATAGTGTTAAAAAAAAAAAAGAGTATATGATATCAGATCTGGGAAAAGAAAGGAAGGAAGGAGCCCAGTTTCTAAAAGGAAAACATTTGGCTCAGTGAGAGTACTGGAGATAGGAGAGCAGAAGACAAACAGAGCCCATCGTCACAGGGAGCTAGAATAAACTGAAGTCAAACCAAAGAACTCAGGAGGATCCGTTTTTGGATAAGCTGGATCACGGTCCATGTTACTACTTCTAAAAAGAAGTTTCTTTTTTCTGTCATTTCTAATTCAGGGATGAAAAGCCCAGAGACCTTTTTCTGCACATAGAAAAGCAATTAAACCAAAATAAACTAAAAAGATTTATTAGATGATATTCCAGGTGAGATTTGAAACACAGCAACTATGGCAGAAGATATGATAGTTTTAAATTAATTGTTTCACACAAAACTAACTGCTCCTAACTTGGAACACAGACATTAAGTTCAGAGGTTTCTCTGCGCCAGAAATAGCCACTCTCACACGTTTGCTGTTTCAGCAGGCCAGGGCACATTCTCGGTGTCTTTCCATTTCATCCCCAAAGGGTTAAAATGCCACCATCGTTTCACTTCATATATTTATCCTGTTGGTCAGCTAGGATTTTGGCTGAAGACTTGGCATCATAGAAGAGTTCATTAATTTCTTCAACATGCTCCTTCTCAATACTGTCTTTCCCATTGATCTTGGCCAGCAGGTTGGCTGGGGTCAGGAGCTGCACGGAGTACCTGCAGCCAACAGGGCAAAGCAGAAGACTGAAATCAGAGGACTCCCCTCCCCCACTCCCAATCAAACCAGACAACGCTGGAACTCATTTTTAACAAACCACAACGGAGATCTTTCCTATAGATGTAACTTTTCTGAAGTACAGAGGAATAGGCTGAGGTCAGCAATAGGCCCCGATCAACAACTCAACAGCTGCCTTCTCTTCCCAGCAACCCGCTCCCTGCCCTCCGCCACTCCTTACTGAGAGCCTGATATTCCACAATGAGGTGCTTTTTGTTAGCTCTTCAAGTATTTTTGATTTCTAAATGTCTCCTATGAAAACCCTAAAACTCTTGGGCAAGGAGCATCCTAAGCACACGCTACAACACCTTAGTGGGGGGCAACCTTTCCTGGGAATTGGGGGGAGATGAAGATTCTATGGGAAGAGAGAAGGGACGAGAGACCAACGTCACTCATTCAGCAACTGTGAGGAGAGCCCACTAACCTTGTTTTCATTCGAGGGATTGATAATACTTAACTATCATCCTCTGGGGAGGTATTTTGTTCCCCAAACGTAAAAGTGGAATCTACTCAGCACACAAGAGACAGACGTGTTAGTTCCTAGGGTCTTTGTGGGAATTCAATGAAATAATGACTGTAAAGTGCTTAGCACAGCTCTTGGCACCCAGCAGGCATCATATCAATATTAGATATTACTATATGTCAGCTGTTCCCATCTGTATGCGTTTAAAACCACTAATGACTGCTGTTAATAAATAAATAAAGCAATTGCCTGTACAATCCCAATCCCAGCATACTGCCCCCCCCATCTAGTTCCTCTCTTCCACTTCACTGTATACCACATAGTACCTACCACCCACTGCTGTTAAAAAAAATGAGTGAATGAATGAACAAATGAACAAATAAACAAATAAATAAATGGATGAGCGAGCGGATAAATAAATAAATGAATAAATCAGTGACAAGGGCAGAAAAGCAAAGGACCCTGAGCCTCTTGGAGCTGTTTGGAAAATAGTGAATGGCATAATTTCTTAAGTCTTGCACTCAAGCAAGACAAAAGTAGAACATCAGGAATTACTTCTTTCACAAAGTAATGAGATCTACTCATTTCCTGAAAAACAACCCACACAAAAATGCCCCAAAAGGAAACACAGTGTCTGAAGCCATGTTCAGAGAAAGTCTGAAGGTTCTAATTGGGAAACAAAAATGTAAATTCTCAAATAAAAGGTAATGACCAGAGCAAAGCCTGAGGTCACCAGGACAAAGCTATTTCCTTGCTTGGATGGATTCCTATCATTACCATATCAAATTAGGAGGCCTTGGTCAGGCAGATCCAGAGTAAAGTCAAGCCTTGATTCATCAAGGACAGCAGGGTCACTGGGTAGCTTGAGGCAAAGGATGAAAATCACACAAAGAATGTCAACATGTTGGACTATATAAATGAGGCTGCCCTGACCACCTCCAGGGCTTCTTCTTAGGTAGCAAGTGACCATCCAGGTACCAAGCGACAGAAACACCATTTGATTTTCTTCCCTTTGAAAATGGTAAGAACAAATACCTACCTTGTCAAAACAAGTTTACTAGGTACTGAACATCTAGAACAAACCCAACTTTAGGCTGATAGCACAGGACTTGGCTCACCTTAATGTTGTCTTGGTACCAATTTCACCCAAATGGTTCAATGCTTCCTCACTGATGTTAATTCCTTCTGTCTGGGCTCTAATTTTTATTATCTATTAGAAAAGAAGAGAAGTCAACAATGTCTAGTTTGTCTTCTATGCTTTCAAATAATTCTCATTGAATATTTCTTACAATAAAAAGTTGTTTTTAATTTATAAAAGGAAGTTCAAGGACTTGGTTTTCCCAAATTCAGAGGAAGTGGAAAAGGGACCTTCTGTCTCTTTTATGCCTGTTTGCAGTTTGTGCCATCACATTTCTCCACCAAAACAGTAGGAAATCCCTTGTTGGTCCTCCAAAGTAGTGCTAGAACTGTGGAAGATCTAGAAGGCTAGTGACAAAGTACTGGGTAAGGGCCACAAACTTGGGAAGTTTTTTTCAACACAAAAGTGGTCACTCAGCCGTAGATTCTTTCAGCCACAACTCGTGACTCCACATTGAGGGTTCAGAAGGACTTCAATCTGTGCATACACTTGATTAAAAATCTGATTTTTTTTTTAAGTGTTCAAGGGCAAGACATGCCTCAATTCAGAGACTCGGATGCTTTAAACTCCTTTTTCAGGACTGCCCCATAGTCTGAACCCCACCACGCTGCCTACTCTAAATTACAAGTGCCACAGCCTCTCCGCATGCTTAGCACAGCACACATTTTTAGTTGCTTGATAAATAAGATGGTAAAATAAATCAAAAAGTTACTTTCAAAGCTTCACCTACTGTTTTAACATCACCCTGAGAAATCTAATCTATCAAGCAGAGCCTTAACTTGTTTCAGGCTGAAGATCTTTGTGAAGTTGGAGCTGACGATATCTCCAACAAGCTGGAGAGTAAGAAGCAGTTACAACAGTGGCACCAGGAGCCAGCCCGACGTCGTCGGCATTACCAGCTGAGTGATAAGGGGCAGCCTGGATAATGATGGTGTGTGTTGGACTGTGGAGATAACTCTGGAACTTCCAGCCTCATATAATACAGGTATTTTTCACTTTGGCAGCTTCGTAAACAAGATATCAAGAAGCACTTGTTTAAATTAAAGCCATAAAAACACACCCAGGGCTACAGGCGAGGAAAGAGGAAAAGAATGAGCCTAAGAAAGGTGGCCATCTGAAGATGGTCAAGCGTGAAAAACTTTTACAAGAGGACATGAAAGGAAGTGTTTGAGGTTGACTGTGATGGATCACACTTCCACCAATAAGTATTATTCATTGTAGTTGGAGGAAAAGAACTGGCCTTGAAATAAGCCCTGTGTTCAAATCTCAACTGTCCTTACTACCCGTGAGTCACTGAGCCTTAGTTTCTTCATCTGTCCAATGTGGATAATGACACTACTTACTCAGCCTGCTATCTAAAACCATAAAATGATATCACTGTATTAGTCTGAAAACAAGTTATAGCCCAATTCACACAGGCATATGCACACATACACACACTCACTTACTCTCTCTCTGAAAAAGTACATTAATAGCAGGAGGAACTCCCACTTCTATATAATTTTTGAACCCAGGCCTTCAGTTCTTACTCAAGTGTTCTTTCTATTAGGTCATATTTCTCTATCCAATTATAAACTGAATTTTATCAATCACATGTGGGGAAAATATGACCTAGAAGAAGCCTAGTAAATTATTATGTGATGTCATTTAGGGGCTCACATCTCTGAAGGAAAAGGATGGCAAGCAAAAAAAAGTTAGCCTGGAACTTATATACTTAAAAACAAAACCAAAGCCCAAAGGACATCCCATCTTGAGTGAAAACCAAAGCTTGGCATCAGGTTATGTCTGGCAAATCAAGACCTCATTCACATAAGATTCACTCAAGTCCTGGATTCAAACCGTTGGGTTATGAGTTTGCCATGAAATATTCATCTTAAAAATAGAAGAAAACATTCATATCATCTGATTCACACATTTGGAACTCTATCTGGCCAGAATTGAAGTTGTAGAATGTATCAGATCACTATCTTTTTGTTCGATCAATTGATAGTGGCATTTTCCTCCAGCATAGTGATGGGAAAGGTAAATGATGGACATGGTGTCAAGCAGGCCCTAGAGAGTCCTTCGGTTCAGACTGAGGTGTGTGTGCATATACATATTTAGCCTAGGGTGAAATAGAATTCAATGAAAGGAAGCTGGAATTTTTGGCTCATGATCCAAATAATCTTTTACAAGGTGTCAAAACTGAACTCAAATTCTTTCAGGTTCTCTGCCAAAGAGAAGTCCCATTAGGGCTTTCTTTAAAGATGGTGTGACTTTATTTAATCCACAAGCCTAATTAAGGCAATGTTCAGAACTGAGTAACTTGCCTTCTGGGAAATATGCTAAACCTGAGGTACAGATACAGAAATGTCACTAACGCTCCCTTCGCCACCTCCTTCTCATGAGCAGGTCACAGCAATCACGAGAGCTCTTGTTCCAGACTGTTCAAAAATGGACAGTTCATAAATTAGATCTTTAATCATTTAATAACCTACAGGGATAGTTTATGAGGGTGTCCAACTTGATAGCACAGTACACAAGTTATATTTAATAACAAAAAACTCCTATGTTAAAATAGCATTAAGGTTATAGCTTTAACCAAAAGCAGAAAAGCAATTCCAAGTACAAGCTGCTATGTTGTCCTTAGCTCACCTTTTTGAACAAAGGGAGAAAGTCTGAACCGATAGGTACACCAGGCCCAGCTACAGCTGCCATCCAGACTGACCACAGAGCAAAGGGCACAAGCCAAAGTGGCAAAACTGTCTAAATTCCCTATTTTCAAAGCATGGCAGGAATATCCACTTTTTGGGAACTATCTGTTCTGTTAATGAATATATTGATCTAATCTTTCAAGGTCTCTGATTTTAGAACATGCTACCAAAGCATCTTGGGCTTCTATAGCAAAGAGCAGGACCAAATTTTCCCAAAATTACATAGCACCAAGGAGAGAGCCTTTTCTCCCAGAATTCCTTGGTCTCACCTTGGCATTTCTCCAGTGACAGCCTCTCCACCCTTAATTTTGTGTCCTAAGTACCACAAACAACACAGACTATGATAACGCGCACGCTCACTCTCTCTCTCTCTCTTTCTCTCTCTCTCTCTCTCTCTCTCTCTCTCTCTCTCTCTCTCTCTCTCTCTCTCTCTCCCTCTCTCCCCCTCTCCCCCATCCCTCCCTTTTTCTGTCTCTCTCACACAGCACTGAGATGTTAACAAAGATGCTTTGACAAGATAGAGCATAACGGCAACTCAGGATTAGAATCGAAGCTTGGGCTGAACAAGGGACCAGGGGAAGGTCTTTTTATTGAAATAAGCATATAGAGACATTATCATACCAATAACTGAACAACAACTTGGTCTGGCCCCTGCATTTTACAGAGGAAGTAATGGTCCTGAGAGGCTTAATTGACATCCTCCATATTCAGAGAGAGACATCCAGATTACAGCATTCTGTGCAATAAACCTCGGGTCTGGGACAAATGGACTAACTTGATGGCTGCAATACAGAACTGCACAGGTAGGCCTTAATTCATATGATTTGATCTGAAAAAGATTCCTAGTTTGTCTTCAAAACCTATCTGTACGAAGCTCTGGTTTGTGAAATTTGGAGTATCCTTTTCTTTCGAAGTGATGGAATTGGGGGAGGGGGAGAGGCAGCTGGGTAGCTCAGTAGATTGAGAAACAGGCCTAGAGACTGGAAGTCCTAGGTTCAAATCTGGACTCAGACACTTCCCAGCTGTGTGACCCTAGGCAAGTCACTTGACCCCCATTGCCTACCTTTACCACTCTTCTGCCTTGGAGCCAATACACATGTTGACTCCAAGACAGAAGGTAAGGGTTTAAAAAAAAAAAAAGAAGTAGTAATGGAATGCTGAGAGCTACAAGGAACCTCAGAGATGATCTAGTACAAGCCTCTCATTTTACAGACAAGGAAAGGAGTGGGGAGACGACAGATGACCTGCAAGGTTACACCTAGAGGCTGCGGGCAGGGTTGCCTCTCCAGCCCCCAGGGAAGCACATCACCTGTTTCATTTCCTGTGGAGTGTACAGCATGGTGCGGATGATCATCACTCTATCCAGAAGGTCCAGGGGAATTCCATGAGGAGAGATCACATCCTCAGTACCCCTGGAAAAGTAATTTCATTCAGCAAGTGTTAAATAGTCACATTATTTAAGTCTCTTCAGAAAATTTTAGATGGGGCAAACCCAAGCTAGAGTGTTTACACTAACCATATATCATCTGTTCTTTCAGGATAAAAACAAAGTAACAAGACTCATTCTCTATGTGTACATTTGTGGAACCCATCTCATTTCTTCACAGGGATATGTATATTCTCTTTTATTACTTGCTGTTTTGGGTCTTTTGAGTCAACATCAACTAATCTACAAATCCTTATTCAGGGCTTAATTTGTGCCAGGCACAAAAGGGAAAGGATCACTGTTTTAAAGCTGACGTTCTACAAATAAAAGATTTAACTTCTTTAAGGTGAAGAACTAATAACACATTTCTGTGTCCCACAATGTTTAAAACAGAGCTTTCTCTATAACAGGCCCTCAAATACTCATTTTGATTTTATCACTAAGAACAATTTACATAAATGTAGCACCCTCAGATTTACAAAATACTTTCCTCACAATGACCCTGGCAAAATACTGTTATCTCCATTTGACAGATAGCTCAATCAGTTGTATATTTACCAAGTCCCTACTGTGTGTCAGGAAGGTGTTAGGGACACAAAAACAAAAAAATTAAAGTCACTGCACTTGAGAACTGACATTCTAAGTAGGAGACGACATGCATATAGATTAGTAGATAAAGAATAAATACAAATAAATGCGAGGAGATTAAGAAGAGATGAGGGAGGAAATAAGATGACAAAATAAGTTGCAAGTCTTGCTCAGGGGGGCATACAGCTATTATATGTCAGAGTTAAGACTCAAAGTCAGACCCTCCAACTCAAAGGCAAGTGCTCCTTACATTATTACACTACACAACTGACACCACTCGACTAACTGGCTGATTAATAGTTTAAATGGTTGTAGCTAAAAGACAGAGCTCAACGAAGGCTCATTTTAACAAAATGACTGCCTAATACACCCAGACTTCCCAACAAATATCCAGCAGTTCTGGGCCCGAAAAGGAGGCCCAACTCCTCTGGTCAGCTCTCTATGGAACCTTCATAGATCCTACCCTCCCAATTGGGGACCCAAGCCCTGGGTCTATTCCCAGAAACTTTCCTCACCTAGTCACCTACTAGTCTGTTTCCCTAAAGCTCAGGTCAGTTGACAGGAAGCGATTCAATAATGTCATAGCAAAGCCTCATACTATGAAATAAATGTCATAAGGGGTTGGACTTGTGATACCAAAAGAAGCTCTCAGTGCCATCACAGAAAAAAATGTAAAAAAAACTGTATTTGAAGTATATCATTCTAGTCACTGAATGTCCAAGAATTACTGAAGGGGAAAGGATCTTGGGCTATAATTCAACCTCCTTATATTAGAGGAGGAAACTCAAGAGACCAAAGAATGAAGTAACACTCGGTATCGCCTAACAAGCTGGTAGCCAAACTAAGTCACCTTGAAATATGAAATTCAGATATACAAGAGGGGTTGATGTCTAATGTTCTGCCTAAAATCAAATCTGAAATTTACTTATTCTGAATAGAGAATAGGCTATAGTATATATATAAAAAGTGTCATTGTTTCTGATGTCATTTGGAAAAAATTAGTGGGATCATAATTTACTGAACTGTTTCTTCTCCTAACCTCATGTGTGTCAGCTATTATTCGCCAATTAAAACAATAAGGTCTACTAATACCTAATGTCCTTCATAACAGACGGCCATAAATTAGAGGATGAATTTTAAGTTTCAGCTAATTTCCACTCCAGTAACATGAAGTTCAGTAAATGGCACCTAACCCTTTCAGTAACACTAATAATAGGGAGATATTACTGGCATTTTTTATCAAGAAACCTAGATATATACAGATATCTAGATAGCATATTCTGTTGTTCAGTTGTTTCAGGTGTGTCTGACTTTTGTGGCCTCATTTGGGGTTTTCTAGGCAAAGACACTGAAGTAGTTTGCCATTTCCTTCTCGAGCTCATTTTTATAAATGAGGAAACTGAAGCAAACAAGAGTTAAGTGACCTATTCTGGGTCGTATAGCTAAAAAGTATCTGAGACCTGTTTTTAATTCAGGAAGATGAGTCTGCCTAACTTCAGGACTTTCCCCTGGACATCTACCTTCCACCATCCGAGAGAAAGTTGCCAGCCCTTGTTTTAAAGTCTTTATGATCAACCCACCACTTTGGGTTAAGCTACCACAACTTGGTCCTAAAAAAACCAGCTGAATGGGCCCTTGGAGGATCTACTTTAGTGGGAAACCAGAAACATAAAATCTTTCATATTAGAGGCAACAGGAACTATAAAGATCTTTAGTTGCGAAACATCTCATTTTAGGGAAAAGGGAATTATTAAAACTTTATAAACAGTTTCCATTTCTACAATGCTTTAAATGCTTACAAAGTGCCTTATTAAAGGGAGTTTCTTTATCTCTCCCTCTGTCTCTTTAAGAGGCAGAGGCGAGGCAGGAACAGAAACATTTTTAAGTCAGAATTGGCCAGGAGTTCAAGATTCCATTACCTAGGAGATGGGAACAGTATTTAAGAGAAAGAAAGTTAGGAGAGAAGATTTCTTTTCTCTGGATTCCTAGAGAGCAGGGGTTCTGTGTCGGTCTCTCTGTCAAAAGGAACTGGCAGTTGACTTCTGACAGTTTGGATTAAGATACTGATTTAAGGAGGGTATAGGAGATTAATGTTCATTGATTAGCTGTGGATGGTACCCCAGGAATCACTGTGCTTCTCATGACTCCCAATCCATCAACACTGCTCAAAGTCTCTACTGGCTAAATATCCCCTCCAGCAGTGATTCTGTCCCTTTTCCATGGCAGCTCCAGAGTTCTGCCAGAATCTGTCTGCCATGTGACTGGGGGTGGGTCAGTCACTTTTCAGGCTTCAGTTTTCTCATCTGTAAAAGAAGGGCTTAACCTAGATGAACCTGAAGACTCCTTCAGGCACTTATAGCATGTGATTCATCCCAACTAACCACCTCAACTTGGCTTTCAGCATTTCTCAACGTAAAACCTCCCGGAGTTGACACAAGGGTTCTGCATACTAGGGACAAGACAGAGTAAGGCACTAAGATCTCCAACACTTTTCTTCCCAGGTAAGATATAACCAAATCCTAATAGAAACACTCCATTCCAAGTAATCAGGACCAGACATTCATATACAGTATGTGGAACCAGCAGGCTCTGAACACAGAACAGCAAAGGAAATTCTAAATAAAGCAGTGAGATGCTTCAAAAAGCTTCATCCATCATATTCTCCAGTAGATGGCACTCTCCATTCATCCTGTGAAATGAACATTTTAACTGGACAGTTCCGTATTGCAGCTAGTAGACATTGATAGCATACCTCTGTGTGTGTGTGTGTGTGTGTGTGTGTGTGTGTGTGTGTGTGTGTGTACGCGCACATGTAAAGGCATGGGGAGAGGGAAGTAGGGAGAGAAAGAAAACAAGAAAGAGGAGAGTGACAGAAGGAGGGAAGGAAAGAGGGAGGAAGAGCAAGTAAGAGAGATGGGGAGGAGAGGAAGGGAGAGAAGAGGAAAAGGGAAGGAGAAAGAAAGAAAGGAACAGAGAAAGGGAGAGATGAAGGGGAGGAGGAAAAGAGAGGGAGAGAGAACACAAACATACACACACACACACACACACACAGTCACTAGGCTACAAGGATAATCTCCCAGGTTTCCAAATGCTGCAAAGCTGGAAGGCGTGTTTTCTGTCCAAGACTCTTTTATCGCCAAGCTGGCAAGAATCTGCCTCTATTCCTGGAGCCAGGAAAGGCTGTTGTCTATCCACAATGCACTGGTTTTGGAGGAAACCCTTCAATCTGACACTTGTAGTGAGTCTGGCCCTGTCGCGACAAAGCACCACCAGGATCTGTAGTGTGCTATAAAGTAACATCACTGATTTTTTATTTTAAAGGAACATCAGACCTTGTACCTTCGAATGTGTATTTTCCGCATCTAAAAGTGGCCCCTGGAGAGGCTACACACTAAGTTCAAAGATGCTGCCAATTCTCTGAGTATTATGGGAATCCCATCTTAGAAACTGTCTTCAGAGCCAATATGTCCTTTTGAATCTCCTCACTGGGAGAAAAGCTTCATGTTTGGTTTTTGGATAAAGCCAAGAGTCTTTTGGAGCCAAGTCTAGTGAATAAAGTGGAGGAAATGAGCTGGGGAATCCCATTTTGGGTCCAAAATAAGATAACCGTAAAGTAAAAGAGCTAAATTTGGGGGGATGGGGTGTGTGTGCAGGGCAAGGAAGGGAGAGCAGGCTCTGGAAGGAAGAGGTTCTGGTATATCTGTCAAAGAATATTTTATAGTTATAAAAATCACACCCTGCATTCATGAAAGAAGACAAAACATCCCTCCTCAACAGTGCTTGACCCTTATACAGCTCAGGGAAGGTGCCGTACCTGATGACACAGTTGCCCCGATTAGAGGCAAAGATGACGATGGGGGCAATGGAAGACTCCAAGGCACGGTGTAGGTAGGTGAAGCATTCTATGTCCAGCATGTGCACCTCATCAACAAAGAGCACACCAGGAACCAACTCAGCTATGCCCTGGTCAATGTACTTGTTCACCACCTTGTTAATCTCCCCTCGGAGTTTATCTGGGGAGGGGAAAAAACAGAGACTGAGATACATCACTTGTCTGAAGTGTGGAGGAGGCACAATCAGCTCAGGTCACTCCTCATAGTTCACAGTTGAAGAAACTGAGGTTAGAGAGGTTAAATGACTGGCCCAAAGCCACACGAGCCATAAGCAGAAGAGGTAGAATTGGAACCCAGGGTTCTGACTCCAAACCCTCTACTGGTTATTATTGTCCTAGTCACCCACCATTTCCTTTGATTGCAGAACTAGAGAAACATATCACATGACCAAGCTTGTTCTAACCCAGATCACCTTTCTTTTTTTCTCAAACTTACTTTCTTTCTTGGTAACAACTGTAAGACAAAAGGGCAAGGACTAGGCAAACAGGGTTAAGTAACTTACCCAGAGTCACACAACTAAGAAGTGTCTGAGGCCACATTTGAACCCAGGTCCTCCCAACTCTAGGCTGGGTGTTCTATAAAATAAGGCAGATTTACCCTCTCTTTGAAATTAAAACCAATAACTCTACATTCTGGAAGGCAGGTCCCAAGTTCAGGGACTACATGAAGAAAGGCCCAGAAAAGCTAAGTAAGTTGCCCAAGGTCACAACTCAGCTTTATTTTCCAACCAATTAATAACAGTGAGAACTATTCTGCATCCCAGAATGCCAATAACTCCATCGTTGTACAGCAAAAAAAGATAAAGATATAGAAAACAATACTCAGCATATACCAGTGATCAAGTGCCACACCATTCCCACTCCCTTTGCAACTCCCCCCACCCCCTACAGGGGAGGAAGGAAGAACTCCCATTGGGATGCTGGGCAGAGGGGTGGGGAATGTGAAAAACTGTTGTCAGGTGCAGTGGAGAGAAGAAGGGGAGTAGCTCCGCCCGAGTCCCTCTGCCTTTCTGGTAACCGTGCAGGGAAGAAGCGCATGTGCCCACAGAGAGTGCTATATGTACCATCTCTGGCACACATGCCACAGGTTTGCCATCACTGGCATATACTAAAGGATCCATAATGTACCTCTGATAGGTCTCAGATTCTCCCTAACTCAACCATTGCCTCTCTCTGGCAAAATGGATTTAACATAAAAAGTGGCAAATATTTAAGAAAATAACTATTTAAGCAACATTTTTAGTTGTCAAGAAATTAACTGAAGCCAATGGCAAACAGAAAGAGCCTTGTGCAGAACTGGATCTGCAGCATCTGAGGGAAGGCAACAGGTATGTTGGAAGGACAAAACAAGATAAAGTATAAGATGGCACTTTGTAAAACTTAGAAAGTTCAACCATAAGTAATTTGCCCCCTTTTCCCTCCAATTCCTATTATGGCCTAAAAAAGGGAATGGAAAAGAGATAAAGCTGAGAACTTCAGCATTTTGTACCTGTAATCTCGGTCTTCTTCGGCTTCATTAACTGGCCCATCATGGAGAGGATATCCTGCCCACCCTGCACAAGATGACAAAGGCACACAGCAGTGAACAGCTGACACTGGTAGCCCTGGGGATCCTCAGACTCCCAAACTGGACTTTGTTCTCCAGAATTTACCTGAATAGCCTGGCCTTAGAGTTATGTTGACCCTCAAATCCTGTAACTTAACATGACTGCTGTTCAGTAAGTCTAAATATGAGAAGCATATTTACAACCTTAAATTTGATCCTTCTGTTCTCCTGCCACATGTATTATTGTAAATTGGTGAGGAAAAGGCAGCTCAATCTACTCTGAAGGGACAGGGAATTTTGCAGGGCAGGGCCCAAATCTGTGCTGGCATAACAGAGGGTGGAAATGCACCAGGCACTCCTAGTGGCACCCTTATTTGACAGAGAAATTCGAGGCCTTGAAAGGGACACAAAATGAGCCAGAAGCCAGAACTCTGGTTCTGATTCAGTACTCTTTCCACTATAGTAAACTTATTTTTAAACTACACAGGGATCCCATGGAGTGCCACTACTATGGTTGTTAAGAGATCAACACAAGACTCAGCTCCTCGTAGCCAGACAGGGATATTGCAGGGAGAAATCTAGCTCTGCCACTTCCAATGAGCTTTGTGACCTGGGGAAAACCACTTAAATCTCTCTAATTTCAGTTTACTCATGAGAAAAATCAGGATAATACTTGGGCCATCCGCCTCACAATGCGACTGGGAGAAAAGAGCTTTAAGGTAAAGCTTCAAAGGAGAGAGTACTAGACATTACTGCTATCATAATTGCTAGAAGTTATTTAGGAGTGGGGACAGCTAGGTGGCCTAGTAAAGAACCAGGCCTGGAGATGGGAGGTCCTAGGTTCAAATCTAACCTCAGACACCTCCTTACCCCAAATGCCTACCCCTTACTAAACTTATGCCTTGGAATTGATACTTGGTATCAATTCTAAGATAAAAGGTTATGGGCTGAAAAAAAAAAAAGTTGTTACTTAGGTTTAGACACAAAGGCTTAGAGACAACACAGGTCTAATCTTAAGCAGTAATCAGAAAGTTAAAGAATTTTGGAATTGAGAAGATTCTTATAAGTCATTAAGTTCATACCCTATCTGAACCATGAGTTCCATCTAACTAGAGCATAGGGGACCTTCAGGAGTCAGGAGATCACCGTACTAACAGAATCGACCCTGAAATGCTATTGATCAGGAGCCTAGCTATAAAGAATCACATGACCTCCAAATACAACAGTACATCTAGAGAAGAAGGTACAGAGAAGACACTGGCTAGTTTGGAAATGTATGATTCTTCTAGCTCAAGCTAGAAGTAAAAACTCATTTGTTACTACAGCATTTGAATAAGAACAAAGGAATTCCTGCTGGCTACTGTCAATGTTAATTGCTGAACACACCAGAGACAGAAAAGGTCTGGTCTTTTCCAAGACAGGGAGAGGAGAGATGACAATCCATTTCCAGACACCCTGATGTCTTGCTAAAGGTTATGGTCAGTACCTGGGGCCTAGCATTGGCCACATCCAAGTCATGCAGGGTCACATCCTGAATAATCTCCTTTTTTTTGTGCACGTCGCCCTTTGGCAAGGGAACATATTCTTCAGCTTCAAGGTCGAATTCAGTAGCATAGGTATCACACCTGCCTTGCCTCTGCAGAAAAGGAAGATGGAGGAGAACAGAAGTATCTGGTGAGTTTCACTGCCAAGTCCCTGAATGACACACAGCTGACAGAGATAAAGGCCTTGGTTCACAATTACAGTCCTGACAAGCTTTGGTTGACAACCCAGAATATGCCCCACTCCCCTGTTGGCAAGAGAAGCACCCTATCTACTGATCACCAGGCTCAAAAACCCTGTTGAAAAACACCTGATATTTTCTCTACTTAGAATCTTTTTTCCTCCTTTTCTTTTAACTGTATGCAATTCCTGATAAAGGACAAATCCAGCAGATTACCTGGAGACGGAGGGAACTGTTCAGACTCTTTTGTAGGTGGACGATTTATTGTATGATACAAAATATTATGCTCATCCATTAAACAGCAAGTAACACTGTACAGTACATTTACAATCAGATAGGAAAAGAATGCCAACTAATGCAGTATTCCCTTCCCCAGGCATATATCTTGGGAAGAAAATACCAAAGAGATAAAAAGAAGATTAAATACACTGCACATTTCAATTCTGGGATGACTAAAGTTGTTTTGGTTTCCCACCCTCAACTCTCCTCTAAACATGTTTTACATCTTATTTATTTATTTTTAAAGAGAAGTTTTAGTCCTGATGAGGTCAGAGGATTACAGGAAAATAACTTTCATCCAATTTGTGAGTGCCAACAGAACAGCCACTCAGCTTTCTTGCCCTCTTGGTATCAGCACTGCAGGTACTTCTTTGGGTCAGAGCTATGATTTATTGTTCCAAGGGAAAAGACTTCAAAGATCCTGCTGGTCAACCTCTTCATTTTATAAATGGAGAGTAATCCAAGGCCCATATGAGATGGCTTTACCCAAATCTTCAAAGATAATAGTCAGGATTTGAACTCAGGATTTAAGCAGCAATTTTTTTCTTTTCTAGGGAGAAAACCTCTCCCCTCCTTGTTCCTATAGCCACCTATGGCAAACAAACGAGCTAGTTTCAATAAAAGGAAATGGGGTGTTGGAGGAATTATCTCCTCACAAGAAGAAGTCAGAACCGTCTGCAATGGTTACCTTCACTGCACCACTGTTGGCTTCTATGTATATCACGTCTCCGGCCTCCACTCGCTCTTTCTGCAAACTTTCAAAGATGCTGGGGTCCAGCTGAAATCAAAAGCCAGGCTATTAGCATGAAATGATTATAGTGCCAAACTAGAAATTCAGTAACTAGAGATTTTCTTACAAGAGCAAAAAGAAAGTCGTGTCTATTTTTAGAGCTGGATACAGATGTCTCCTTATAGCAAAACACTGTCTTACTTTGAATTTGAGAAAATTATTGAGAGGGTGATTTACAAGCTGGCAGAAAACAACAGTTTCCCTGGGGATCTATTCAGAAGAGAACTCTCTTTCTTACATCCCATCAGGCTGGGATGTAAAAGCTCATGTATAATCTAAAGTTAGGCTAATGCTCTCTGGCCAGGAAGCCAAGCCCAGTCTGGGTAGCTAACCAGCATGGCAGTTGTAGGGCAGGCAGGGGTCTCACCAGGGCCCAATCCTTCATCCAATCTCTCTACTCTCTTGCACCTGGCTATTCTGGGGGTCAGTGAGGGCTTCTTAAGGACAGGCTTTCTTCAGAAGACAAAAATAAAACTTCCAGATTTTGTCAAACAATGACAAACTACGTCAGAGGAGTTGATTGAATGTGACTCACTATACAATCTACAGACTATTAAAGCTTGAAGAGATATAAAATAATATTAAATCCACTTCTTCACTGGACACAGAAATAAACTGAGGCCCAAAGAGAGGGGGGAAAAAAACCGGCAGTTATGGTTAACTCCCACATATTCTCATTACCAGTGTTCTTTCCACAGTATTATAGTATATCTACTTTTTTCTCCTTAGTTATTTTCTGAACGTTTAAAGAAACGTGCAAGGTAGGAAGGAAATTGTAAGCTGGAGAGGATTTAGGGCAAGGGTTCTTATCCTAGACTTGATGGATGGATTTCAGAGGGATTGGGGGGGAAGTGGGATAAATTACATCTTTAAAGGATTAAGAAGCCCTGATCTAGAGGAAGGCAATCACAATGGTGATATGGGTGAGGGCTTGACTTGTTCTGTTTAGTTTCAGAGCCTAGAAGTTGAGGAAAGACAAATTTAAGGCTGATACCAAGAAATTCTTCCTCCCTACTTAAAGGTTCTCTGAAGTAGAGTACCTTGCCTTGGTAAATAGAAGTTTCTCCTTGATTGGGCGTCTTCAGGAAGAGTGTTGAACACAGGTACAAGCTAAACAAAATGGCTGCTGAAGTCTCAATTAAATCTTTTACTGGGATAAGTGAATATCTTAATGTTCCAGCAGAGGATGTCTCTAATGTTTTAATGTCTGGATAACCTATTTCAAATATCAAGTAGTATGCAGTAAATTTTTAGAAAATATATTTAAAAACTGACTAAAAAGTTGATCCTTTGGCTAGTAAAACCCTTTAAAACCTAGCCCCAAACTACCTTTCCAATCTCATTATTCATTCTTCCTCTTCCTACACTCAAGATCAAACCAACAGGGTTTGCTGTTCTCACACACAGCACTCCCTGTCTCTGTCATGAAATGCACTTCCTCCTAATGTCTTGGAGAACTCCTTATTTCCTTCAAGATTCAGTTTAAGCAGTGCCTTCTACATGGAGTCTTTCCTAATACACCCAACTGCTAATGCCATCCCTTCTCTGGAATGTAGTGTTGCTACTCATACAGCTTTGCCATCTCCCTCAATAGAACACAAGCTAGAATACTTCAATTGATTCTGACACTCAGTACCTACCATATTGCCTGGAATAACATAGGTGTTCAATAAATGCCTGCTGATTGTCAATTAAACTTCAAAAATGGTTTCTCTTTGCTAAATCATGTTGTATGTGTGTATGTTTCATAATCTTAAATATCAAACAGTTTACCCCTGGTATGTAACCTACACTGAGAGGAAGATGTGGAAATGCAGAAAGAGGCCTAGATGTGGGAACAGAACCCTGGCACTAGTTCAAAGTCACAGAGCCAATAAAAAATGGCCCTGCTTCTCCAAGTCTCCTGATTTTTCAAACAAAGATGATGTCGGCACTGGCAGCTACAAGGGGCTGGGTAGGACTGCATGAACTGTGCACATCAAGAGAGCACTGTAAAATCAGGGGTGCTCTAGGTACCAAGTTGTGACTGTATAAATACTAAGCCAGCATGCCAATCTGACATGGAAAAGGAAGGACAATTTTGGAAACTTAAATCATGGTAGTTTTCCAAAAGAAAAGTCTTTCCCCCCATGACAGGGTACAGTGGAAATCTTAGCTGTATTATATCACTTCATTTCAGATTTCCTATGAATTGTCTTTTTTTCCTCAATTTTTGTTTTTTGTTTTTGTTTTTTAATTTTAAACCCTTAACTTCTGTGTATTGACTTATAGGTGTAAGATTGGTAAGGGTAGGCAATGGGGGTCAAGTGACTTGCCCAGGGTCACACAGCTGGGAAGTGTCTGAGGCCGTATTTGAACCTAGGACCTCCTGTCTCTAGGCCTGGCTCTCAATCCACTGAGCTACCAAGCTGCCCCCTCTCAATTTTTGCTATTTAATTTTACAATGAACTAAAAAGACAGTAATTACTAAAGAAATGGAAGACTCCACTATAAATCTCATTAACACAGGCGCACTGACTAGAGATGAGTAGCAGATATAAATGAGAAAGCTACAAAATGTGGATCCTTTAAGAGAAAGAAAAATGCCCATTTCAATCAATAATCTATATGTGATCTCTATAAACTAGTGACCCAGACATCACAGAATCATAAAAGCTCAGGACCTAAAGCGTTGCAAGCCTAACCTCTTCATTAGGTAAATGAGGAAAGTCAGTAGCAGAGCAGGCAAGTGAGGCAAGCTCAAGGTCAGTGTTGGCAAGCACCCTGGGAGGGGAAATGCACTGCCACCCCTGCTGCCACCACCTCCTCCCTCATACCATGAGGTCTTACAAGTCTACCTGCCTCCTCTCCCTTTCTTCCTTAGGAGGGTCTCCTAGCTATGCCCAGATTCCTGCCCCTGCTGCTCCTTAGAAAAGGCATCTTATGCAGAGAGAAAGAAGCAGAACCAGGAGAACCTTATACACAGAGATGGATACACTGTGGCATAATCAATTTGTAACGAACTTCTCTACTAGCAGCACTACAATGATCCAGGACAATTCTGAGGGACTTATGAGAAAGAAAGCTATCCACCTCCAGAGAAAGAGCTGTGGGAGTAGAAACACAGAAGAAAAACAACTGCTTAATCACATGGGTCAATGAGGATATGATTTGGGATGTAGACTCTAAGCGATCACCCTAGTACAAATATCAATAATATGGAAATAGATCAATGATACATGTAAAACCCAGTGGAATTGCATGTTGGCTATGGGAGGATGGTGGGAAAAGGGGAAAGAACATGCATCTTGTAACCATGGAGAAAAATTTTTAATTAATCAAATAAAATTTAAATAAAAATAAATGAATGAATGAATGAACAAACAAATAAATGAATGAATGAATGAAAGAATAAAAGAAAAGGCATCTTACCAGCTTAAAAGACATATGTCAGAAACATAAAGCACTGAGCTCTCAATCAGCCAAGTGTATATGGAAAAAAGAGACCTGGCTAGTGAGAACTCTGGTGCTGGGAGCCTTCATGAGGGGTCATATAGACCATCTCCTTCTCCCAGTTCTCACATTTTCTAACTTATGAAATGTATTAGGTAACATCAAACAATATCAGACCGAAAGCCTGCATGACATTAGGAAGGAGAGATGGACAAAACTCACATACTTTCAACTGTTTGGTTCCTTTTGCTGTTTTAAGTCCTATAATTACATGGCTTATGGTTTTGCCATATCCACCCATAGGGTTTTCGGTCTCACATGGAGTTAACTCTGTGACTTCACCTTCATAGACTTCCTTGGTCTCCTTTATTCTCAGACCTGAAAGAGAATGGAGGCAAGACACTATGAGAGACTATATGTCTTCAGGACGTCCCTTAGTTTCTCCACCTCTACCTGTTCTAACCATCAGAACATCTTGAACACTGTAACATCAAGATAACAAGAATGCACACATTAATTTACACATTTCTTCCCCATGGGTGTTTCTGAGGAAGTACAGCATAAAGGACATACTTCGAATCAGGAAGCCCTAGACCTCGGCTCTAATTTAGCCTCTGTAGCTGTGAGATCACAGGCGAAGCTTTTACCTCCTCCAAGTCTCCAGGCGACTCTCTTAAGACACAGTAATAGTTGTTTCCACACAGCTCCTTAAGATGGAGGCATTATTTCTACTATTCCAACCTATTTTGGAGCTGTGCATGACATAAACTGAAAGTTACATTTTCAGACTCTCCGTAAAGGAAAGAGACAAAACAACCAGAAGCCCACCATACCAGCCCCAACTCCAGGTCTGAGCAGCAGCTTTAACTATGAAAGCAGGTATGCATACCTTGTGGTACAAACAGTTGGTAGCACTGATGTCATCGACGGGTTCTGATATGTACTTTCAAAACAAGTAAACAGTACTTCTGCGATTTACTTTGAAGCATAAAAAATCTTTTCCAAGGATGGAAGCAAAAAGAAAACAATTGTGACTCTCTCGGCCAGCTTTGAAGTTAGTCCCTTCCCTCTCTTTTGGAAAAGCATGTCATCTTCTATAAAAGATGGCAAACACTAACAGGTTGATATAGAAAACTACTTGTTTTACTGAACTTGAACATATCTAGATCAGAAACCTACACAAGAAGATGGAAATATAGGCTGGTAAGGCTGGTCTCTCAAACTGGGGATGGATTAAGGGAACAGGGATACCACACCTCACAAAGGAAGACTATCCTACATATACGAACTCCAAAAACCACAGCAGATTCTTTTAGAAATAAAGGTAAGAGTCAAGAAATTAATATGTGGGTTATCCCATGATGCAAGGAATACCTTCCTCTAGCCCCCATATAACATAAGTCAGTTTAGGAGACATGCTTCATCTATAATACCCATTCAAATATTTAAGTGCTGGGCTCTAAAGAATTTAATCTTATCCTCTATATTGAAAAAACAATCCAAAAATTTTTCTTTTTCAAACCAATTTATTTTCCTTTGAATGTAATAACTCAGAAATGTCTCCCCCTGCTGGACTGGGACTGAAGACTGGTTTTTAAAACAAAAGTGAAGGACTTGAGGGCCAGAAAGCAACATGAAACAATAGACAGGAGTCACTGAATGCAAACCATTAAGTACTCTTAACACTGTGATGCTTCAAGTCTGTAGGAGTAAATACGGAAAGGCTTTCAACAACAGGCACCACACTAAACTTAACAATTACTTTATTAAATTTATTTTTAGAGGGGCTAGAAATACTAATAAAATGCAACTAAGTCAGAGCACCTGGTAAGAATATCCAAAATTTTAAGGTGAAGAGGGAAACATTCTCAGGCCATAATGTTTGGAAACAGTCCCCTTAAATAATGCCAGTTCATAAATATATTGGAAATCAGACGGGATCAAGCTGTAGAAATAAACGAAGACTCTCATCCAGGAATTATTTCTTCTTCACTGGCCTCTCCTGCTTCTCTCCTCTCACTGATTATAATTCTGCCAGTGATAGTTTCTCTTCTTCTACCCCATGCCAGTATCCACTGTGTAACCCCTCTTCCTCTCCTAGTCAATCAATGAATCCACAAGAACTTATTATTAAGCCTAGGTGCCAAGCACTGAGGAGACACACACAAGGGAATGAAACAAACCCGACCTGTAGTGAGCTTCCATTCTAATGGGAGAGATAACAAATAGGTTCAAAAATCTACAGCAGAAATACAAAATGAATCAATATGAACATGTCCAAAGTTCCTAATACAAGGTAGTCTGGGTGGCAGGGGGAACTCAGGAAAAGCATTCTTGCATAAGATGGTGCCTGGGCTCTACTTTAAAGGAAAAGAGAGGTTCTACCTGATGGAGGTAAGAAGAGATATGGCAGGCTCATGGGAAGGGCAAAAGGCCTAGAAACAACAGAGAACAGAGACTGGATCACAAAGGCTGGGAAGGGGACCGACCTTTGAGGTTGGAAAGATGGATTAGGGTGAGGTTGTATAGAGATTTAAAAGCTAAAAAGGGGGGCTTATATTTTATCCTAGAGGCACAGAAGGCCCTGGAATTTATTGAGTATGAAAGTCATATAGCCAAATGTGCACTTCAGGAAAATTACTTTGCCATCGATGTGTAGGATGGACCAGAGGAAGGAGAGGCTTGAGGCAAGGAGGTCACTCAGGAGACAACTGGGGCCTGGCTGAGGCAATAGTTGGAAAGAAGGGGCCAGAGAAGAGGAATGGTGAGAAGCCTCAAGAAGTGGGGTAAGGTTGGGGTGGGGGTGAGAGAGACTCAGGGAGGGTAGCCACAGCATGCCGTGTCTAAAAGGTTCACCATCACTGTCTTATGCTTAATTACAATGCAATAGTGGGCAAATCATTTCCTGTCCTGGACCTCCAGGTTCCTCATCAAAAGGAAGGCATCAGGGGTAGCGGGGTAGCTCAGTGGATTGAGAGTCAGGCCTAGAGACGGGAGGTCCTAGGTTCAAAACCGGCCTCAGACACTTCCCAGCTGTGTGATCCTGGGCAAGCCCCATTGCTCACCCTTACCACTCTTCCGCCTAGGAGCCAATACACAGAAGTTAAGGGTTTAAAAAAAAAAAAAAACAAGGAAAGCATCAGACTCAGTGAATTTCAAGGTCCCTTCTGGTTTTAAATCCTAGGAAAAAGGAAACAGCAAAGTGCAGAGCAAAGAGCCCAGAGTAGGAACACAGGGCTTTGAACGGAGGTTCTCTTCCCTCATAAACAGTGTGACCCTAGAAGAGGCCTTTTACTTCTCTGGGCCTGTTTCTCCATCTGTAAAATGAAGAGGGCTGGATAAGATCTCTAAGGTTCCTTTCCTTATTGAATCTTATATCTTCATTAACCCAAATTAAATTAAGGATTTAGAATAATGGTAAGCCAGGATGGGCTTCATTTGTGCCTCTACAAAATACCTCAGGGTTCATGAACATTAAGCCAACTGCCAACCTTCCAGAGGACAGGGATAACTAAGAGCAAGATGAAAAGGACCTTGAATAGCATTTTAAGGCAGCTTTGAATATGTTTAAAAAAGGAAATATTTTATATCAAAAAGAAATAAATCCTCTAGATGGAATGCTTAACCATATTTTGTGTTAGGTGAATATGACATGAAATTCCTCAAAAGGGGGACAAAGAATTCCCATCTTTCACTGGTGCCTGTATTTGTTTAGAAGTGGCGGTGCTGACATGCAGGGAATGTGGACAGCCGGTAGCCACAAAGGAGGAGAATTGTTGCTGTCTCTGAGAATGACAACGCAGATGACACGGGTTTCATCTGTGGGTTCGAGTTTCCAAATCCCTGACAGGGAACTTCATCACATCAAGGAAACAGCCCCGACTCTTCACTCTTTATTTCAGTTCAGGTACGGGCTCTTCCCCTCCCCCGCCCCCTTAGCAGGAATTCAAAGGCTGCCCAAGACTGAGGCTCTCTTTGATGACATTCAATGGGCTTCTCTTTTGCGCTGTAGCAGGATTAAGACTTTTTTCTCACCTTGCTGCAACAGCAAGGACCAAGAAAAGAGCCATGGCAAATCACAAAAATGGAAGCCAGAGAAATTTATCACCAATGTCTTCAGGGCTAAAGGCAATTTAGTTATCTTTAAGGAAACCAGAAGCATAAAAAAAAGCTAGTTTTGACAAGACTTTATCAGTCATCAGCAAGAATCACATTTTTAAAAATAGAAAGATTTTCAACATTTGTTGAGGTACCACTTGTAAATTAAACTTTATTCTAGAGAAAATTAAACCAAGTTCCAAGGAATGGGCTCTAAAGCACCAATTATCACAATTAAGATGTCAGTAATTGGTTTAGGACACTATCTTGGTTGGATAGAAGTAAAGGGAGTCAAGATAAATCTAACTTAAAGCAGTCACAATTTGGGTCCCAGACCAATGGCCATTAAGAAGATATTCTGTCTCTGACTGCAAAGATTCTCAGGTTCAAAGAGATCTATGGGATATTTCTTTGGTCTTTCCACCTGACCCACCCTGACCCTGGGTGAAGAAGTTATGTCTTATCACAAAGGCTTTCTTAAAGCCATTTATGTTATAATAATGATAATTAAGTCCCTAAGCTGACCATAACCCTGAAAAAGACTGGCTCCCAAAAGGTTGGCTAAAAACAAGGAAACCCTTTCCTTGTAAAGAGGAGACCAAGTTAAGTACAATTTAATTCTTTTAAAGAGGGAAAAAATATTAATGCTGCTCTTTACCAAGCTTGTCGCCACTTGCAACTTTTTCACTTTTCACTTAGCCTGAAACTTTCCCCAGGAAAAGTGATCGATCTTGTTCAGCTGAGGTGTAGGCCAGTCTTCCTACTAAAACTTCAGTTCAAGCGATATGGCTCATTCTGAGAAGAACACTGAACTTGGAATTGAGGAAACTTTCACTTGGGGTTTCCCTATACTACTGTGAAACCTCAAGGAAGTTGTTTGACCTTCAAGGTGGTTGGATGAGATGCTCTCAGAGCCCTTTCAGGTGATAAAATGTCAAACAGGTGAATCCTAAGAAGCACTCTACAAAGATTAGCAAATAGATTCTTTAGTTGATGATCCGAATAAGCTGCCACCCACCCTGTCAATGCCTGACTCTTCCCCACCAAAAACTGACCTTCCCAATCCTAGCCAAGATCTCTTCCTCCTTCCTAGAGGCTTGGGAACTTGATTCATTTAGTTTGAGAACTAGGTCTGGAGTGGAACTGCCCTAATCTATCATCCTTTAAGCCTTCTAGAATCAGCCAGCCCCAAACCAAGCTTTATGCCATGAGGACACCAAAGCCTAGCCAGCATTGACAGCTTGCTATTTGCACTGTTACTCCACACCCAGACTCTGATAGCAACAACCAAACCTGTGTGAGCACTGCTCCTGAAAAGTGTCTGGAAATCCCTCCCTTGTGGTCCCTTCCAGAATCCTGTGACTGCCCAGCCTTAGACCCAAACTCCCTAAGAGAGCCCGCAGTTCCTAACACATACCTCAATCTTCTGGGAGGGGAAAGACCTTCATTTTCATATCTGTATCCCCATCACTTAGGGCAGCATCGTGCCAGGCACATGATAGGTTAAGCTAAGGCAAAATATAGTCCCTCTCCCTGCACAATGTGCAAATGTCCATGATGAATAAAGCCCTGGAAGCTCACCTGGGATGCTTCATGGATAGCAACAGTCTGATAACTGCTAAAAAGTGAATATTTTCCTAATATCTTTAAGCCCATGACCAGAAACCAGGAGATATTATGAAAGTGTCATCAAAATTTTTACAAGTGATCTCCCAAAAGAAAAAAAATCAGAAGATAGGAATTGGCAGTTTTCAAAGGAACAAATCCAAGTTATTAACAATCACCAAAAAGTGCTTTAAATCATTAATAATCAGAGAAATGCAAATTAAAGCAACTTTGAGGTTCTACTTCCCATCTATCAGTCTGGCAAAGATGACAAAAGAGTAAAAGGACAAATGTTGGTGGTGTGGGGAAACAGGCACATTAGTGCACTGCTCCAACTATTCTGGAAAGCAATTTAAGACTGTACCCAAAAGTCACCAAACCATACCTACCATCTGACCCAACTATAGTACTACTAATCCAATACATCGAAGAAAGACAAAAAGGATCTATACATACAAAAATATTTATAGCAGTTCTTTTCCTGGTAATCCCAAATTGAAAACTATGGATATATCCTGTTGGGGAATAGCTAAACAAATTATGGTATAGAAATGCAAAGGACTATCCTATACCATAAGGCAGTGATGGTGAACCTTTTAGACACTGCATGCTGTGGCTACCCTCCCTGAGTCTCTCCCACCCCCACCCCAACTTACCCCACAGGGGGGATGGTAAAAGGGAGAGGATTGGCCCTGGCACTTCACTCAGAGGAGGAAGTAAGCACTTCCATTGGGCTGCTGGGCAGAGGGACGGGGAGGAGTGGTGCAGAGAGAGAACAAAACCTAGGCAGAAAATGACTCATGTGCCCACAGAGAGATTTCTGTGTCCCATCTTTGGCACATGTGCCATAGGTTCACCATCACAGCCATAAGAAATGATGAAACCATTTTAGAAGAAAATGGAAGACTTCCATGATTTGATAGAGTAATGAGAATTAGGAAAACAACTTACACAATAATAAAATGAGAGAAAAACAACTTTAAAAGATATACTAGCAGTTCAAATGAATGAAAATGAAACACACTTGTTTGTTTTCCAGTCATTTCAGTGTCTCTGACTTTTCATGTGATAAAAATACTAGTGATTTACAATTTCCTTTTCCAGCTTATTCTTCAGAAGAGGAAACTGAGGCAAACAAGGTTAAGGGACCTGCCCAATATCACACAGCTCGTGGCTGAGTCTCAATTTGAACTCAAGATCCTTAAGACTCCAAACCCAGCACTCTATCTCCACTGTGCCACCTAGCTGTTCCACACTAGTCAACAAGTGATAAACTTAAAAACGCAGAGACACATCCATTTTCAGACAGGGTTAATTCTTTTGCCATTCAATGATAGCACTGTCCTGTGGACTTTATTTTTCAGGAATTTTAAAAAATCTATTCAATTGGCAGCTAGGAGGTGGTGTAGGAATAAGTTAAGAATAGTCTGGTTTTCTAGGGTTAGTTGAAAGAAAGGAATTTTGAGATAAGTCCTGGGAAAGGATTCTAGGTAAGAAAGGAATTATGGGTCTATAACTGAACTTCACTTCCTTCTTGGATTTTATCTGAGCTGGGAGTGGGTTTTGTCTCTCTTGTCTATAATTCCCATCAAGCTGAAGGAGGGTTTTTCCTCTGAGAGATTCTCCCTGGAAGGTCAGGATTTGGCATCCAGGTAGAGGATTTACTTGGAGGAAACCAATTTTCCCTGAATCCAGTATTCATCTGCCAGAATTCCTGTTGGTTAAAGTAATCCAAAGCTTTCACTCTATAACTTTGGTTACTTAGTACAGCAGCCAAACCCAGGTTTTTCCTCTTTCTTATTAATTATTGGTAGTAAGTTTAGATTAAGTTAAATAGCTTGGGAAAGGGTTTAGATAGCATAGGGAAGATTAAGTAGGGCCCAGAGAAGAAACAGAAGGCTTCCCTAAGCAGACAATGTAGAAGTCGCGTGGAAGTAGTGTGAATAGAATTAGGGTCATACTTGTCCAGTTACCTTTATTCCTTTTCTGTTAAATAAACTTTGTTCCCAAGATAAAGGGTTTGGTGCTTAAATGGCCCTGAGGAGTTCCTAGGTGGATTGTAACATCTGATATCCATCTAGGATACTTCCACAACACAGAGGGACAAGCATAGTAAGGGACAAGTTAATTTTTAAGTCATAACTTGAAAAAATTTAAAAAAATTAAAATACAAAGTAATCAATAAAATTTGTTTTATAAAAATTTATTTAACAAATTACTTGAACTCATCTATTCTGTTCAGTGAAGTATACTTATCCTATAACTCTAGCAAGCATTTTGCTATGATTTCTTTGGAAATGAAGTATTTTTGGAGCACTTTATTAAAGTAATATGTCAATTATAAAAGTATTTTGCAAATGTAACAAGTCATAGGACCATATATGCTTCAGAGCTTAAATGTCATCTTATCCAACTCCTTCACTTTTTATAAATGAGATAACAGAAACCCAGATGGAAGTCACCTGATTTGCTCAAAGTCATACAGAATTTATACCTAGATTCTCTGCCTACAGAGCTAAATGAGAAAACCAAGGTCATTAGTCAACAAATCCAAATCTGAAAAGCAGTATTTTACCAATTAAGTAGATTCCCCTACCCTGATGAGAGAATAAACAACTTCATTATTCAATCTGAATACTCACCAATTGCCCTTCTGAAGTTTTCCATCAGCACTTCTGTCTTCTTAATTTCTGTAGAGTAGACTTCACTTCCCACCATGGGACAGAAGGGGACCTTACTACCCAACTCTTGAGCAATTGCCAGAGCTAGGGCTGTCTACAAATGCCAAAAAAACAAACAAACAAATAAATAAATGATAATAATAATAAATTTTCAGTAAAGTTCTACTCTCTTATTTTCATATCATTTGATAAGTTCACAGGAGACATCCTAGATGACTTTACTTAATAGAGTCAATCTACAACTTAGAAGCATCTTTTATCACAGAAAGGAGAGTAGTAGTATCATCCAAAAATTTCCCCTTACTTCTAAAAGTGAAGATCATGTTTTAACAGCTATGGAAAGCATTATTACTGTATGCATTTGGTACATTTTTTAGAAGTTTTCAAATACAGAAGGGGGAGGGGAACAACCACCTGTATCTTTTAGGAAATCATCCTGAGGAAAAAAATCTGAAAATACTTGGTCAGCACTGAATGTACCAAGATAGCTATATGATTTTAAAGCTGATTCTACCTTACCAAGTAAATAAAAGCTGAAGCATGACCTTAGAAACACTTTAATGAGCATTTGATTCAATTCCACAAATAATTATTAAATTTATACTATGTGCAAGACACAGGAGCATAAGTTCTTCTGGGGTGATACTTGCAAACAAATACAAACTAGATAGAGCTGCAAATGCAACATCAAAAACAAGTAGATAGAAAGTGGCATAGTTATTTCAGGATCAAGAAAGAATCAGAAAAGGCTTGATAGAAGAGGTAGCACCCGAGTTGTACTTTGCAGGGAGCCAGAGATTCTAAGAGGTGGAGATAAAGAAGAATTACATTTTTTTGACATGAGTGAGTATAGGTGCAAAGGGCCAGACACAGCCAATGGGCAGGGTGAGAGCCAACAGGCAACCCTGACCAGAATAGGGAGGCGATATTAATAAGCCTAGTGGGAGCCAGATCAGAGAGGGCGCTATAAGAAAAAGGATTTTTACATTTTATTCCAGAGACAATAGGGACCAGATATTTTGGAGCAAGGGAGTGGCCTGTTAGGTTTACAAATTAGAAAGATTTGTTTTGTGGCTCTGTGGAAAATGAACTGGAGAAGGGAGAGGCTGAAAAGGGAGACCAAGAAGAAAGCAGCAGTAACAATCTAAGCAAAGGGAGATTTGGGTCCTAAATTCGAATAGGACATGGGTAAAACTGGGCTACTGGGCAAACCCAAGCAGCAACATAGATATATATGGGAGCTGACTCCCAAATCATTAGTCTGGTCACTCTTTGATTCTAAGACAAAAGAAGCACAAATAAGTTCAAGTACTCATTGACAAATCTGTGCACCTATTATGTGCAAGGTATTTGTATTAGAAACTGTGAGGACTGCAAAACTATATTCAAGGAGATTAGAATCCAGCCACTCATTTAGTTGGTGGAAACCTTGTAACTCCATATTCAAGAAGGGATTGACAGTTATTGTTCTTTCAGAAGAGCACCCCAAGTCTCCTTTCCACATCTTTTAAAATAAGCAACGTATAGTGGTTAGTGGATTTTAGATGGCAGCAAATGCCCTTATAACATTTCACCCACTTCAGAACTCTTCAACTTCATTTGATGGCCAATGCCCTAAAATTAATAATTATGTGCTATTTTTAAAAATAGCTTTCTTAAGCTTTCTTATGGATTTCTCCCAGTCTTTCAACTAGGTTTTAAAGGTACTTAATGGAAGGGCCCATATCACAAATCAGTGCTCTCTCCCACACAGCTCACATTGCCAAGAATGTAGAAGTTCTCAATCAGTACTTGTTGAATTAACTTTTTATCCTCCAAATGAGATATTACTTTTTTAAGTTCTCAGAAACAATAGACCAAAACATTTTTCCCACAAGGGGAAGGAATAAGATATAGAAGACAAATTTCAGAGACAATGAGACTCCTCCAAGGACCTTGATCCCTCTTTCCTGGAAGTATGCCAGGAGAGTCAATGTTAGATACTCAACTATATTACTTTGCTTTGGTCCTTTTAAAGAAAGAAACTCAACCAATCTGGAGAAATAAAGAATAGTTAAGACATAAGTTTAGTTTGGCTTAGACATTAGGACCATTCTCTGGATAGATTAGAGAAACTGAGAAAAAATATACCTTGCCAGTTCCAGGAGGTCCTGCCAACAAAACAGCTCTCCCAGCCATTTTCTTGCTTTTGATTAATTCAACTATCACACCACATGCCTACACACCACAAATGGAAAAGAAATAATGAAATTAATATTAAAACATTTCACCAGAAGTTCAGACTGTAGATCAAGAATAGGAGATGTACAGACATTCTATCAAGCAGTAATCTTATGTGTAGTTGAATTTCAACAATGCCCTAATCCAGTGCTGGGTAAGATTTTCAAGTTCAGGTTCCCAAACTGCAACTTCAAGCAGCCCATGAGCCCCCCAGCATTAACCTAGAAAGTGGAGGGAGGAAGTACACACTCTGGGTGGCTGGACATAAAAAAATGTCCTTGGGCACTAGGAAAGGGGGGGGGATGAGCAGGTCCCCAAGTGCAGCCAGCTGTGCATGCATGCCATGTCTTTGCCAACACTGCCCTAATCCACAAGTCACCAAGATAAATAAAGTTAAGCTACCAAAACATGCTGAACTGCTCTTTGAATCAAGATGAAGTCTTTTGCTACGCAAAGACAGTCCTCTTTGGGGCATTAAGGTCATCTTAGGATCCCAAAAGCCATCTTCAGGGAACCTTAGACCTGACAGGTCACAGGACCACAGGCTCAAGAGATAAAATGAACCTGCAGAGGGGATTACCTGGTCACCTCATTTTACTGCTGGGCCAGAGAGGTTAGGTCATGAGCCTGAGGGTCACAAAGGCAGTAACTGGTAGACTTGGGAATCCAAACCAGGCCCTCTAGCTCCTAATGGAGCCCTTCTCTCACTATGCCTCACTACCTTGTCCTACTCCAACTGCCAGATGTGTCTAGAAAAACACCCAGCCACAGAGGGTTCATGTTTGAATTCCAAAAGCCAGCCTCAGTTCAGAGAAGTTTCATTAACAGAAGAAACAGGTGATGAAATTGGGGGGACTGTTTCCCTGTTGAGGCATGGAGAAGTTAGAAAAGTGCCCATATGGATGAAATTCAAGCCCAGCTGAAGCACAGGGCCAAGAAGGGAATAATACAGTATTCTTATAATTACAAACCACAGTTTATTTCAACTTAGGAAGCATGGACAAAAGCACTTACTCCAGTAGGCACTGTGACAGGAATGAGGGCACAAAGGAAAAATTAAATCACTAGTCCCAGCCCCTAGATTCTACATTTTTATTTAGCTGAAGAATTCTGTGAGGGAGGTCACCCATTTAAGAGAGGAGGAAACAGAGGTGAAATCAAATATTCAAGGGCATTTTACTATATCTTAGTAGCCCATGTATGGAATATACCATAAACCTATTACTTAACATATTTGATGAACCAGGCCATGCCATCTTCTCAAAGCAATGCAACTTTAAAAAATGTTTTGTTTAGTTTTTTAAACTTTTTAAAAAACCCTTACCTCCTGGCTTAGAATTAACAGTGAGTATCCATTCCAAGGCAGAAGAAAGGCAAGGGCTAGGCAATGGGGGTTAAGTGACTAGCCTAGGGTTACACAGGTAGGATGTGCCTAAGGCTGCATTTGAACTCAGGACTTTCTGTCTCCAGGTCTGGTTCTCTATCCCCTGAGCCACATAGTTCCCCCAATGTAGCTTTTGATAAGTGACTAAAGCCCTTTTTGATTTACACAGATTTCCTTAGTGGGGGGAGTAGGGGAAGAAACCCACTTAATTAGAAACCTGAAACTTTAAGGATCTGACATTCACTCCCTCTGGACAACTTCTCTCTGATCCTGTTTTCTCATCTGGAAAATGAGGGGTTAGGTTCTATTCAGCTACAATACTTTTTTTTTTTTTTAAAGATCTACTTAATTTGTGAAAATTATAATTCGTCATTCAAATCTATTTTGTGAATCTAAATTGTTCAAATGTTATTGTGACTTAGTGGTTATGAGAAACAAATGAGATCATTATAAAGTATTTAGCACTGTACCTGAAGATGCTCATTATATAAATGTTAGCTATTATTATTGTACTTATTACCTAATATATTGGAATAACTATCTTTATCCTCCATAGGCAGCAAGGTAGCACTAGATCTTAAGTCAGTAAGAACTGATATCAAAATGAGCCTCAGACACTACTTGGGTGAGTCACTTAGAAAATGTATGTGTGTATATGTGTGTGTGTACATATTTTTAAAGCTCCCTTTTTGCCTCAGTTTCCCCATCTATAAAATGGGGATAATAGCAGCACCTACTCCTAGGGTGGTTGTGACAATCAAATAAGAATAAATGCTTAGCACAGTGCCAGGAGCAGAATGAGCTCTATATAAATGTTAGCTGCTATTATTATTTTCATTATTGTGCTTAGGACAGTATTTGGTATATAATAGGCTTGGCTATATAAGTTTTGGTTATTTTTTTTAAAACCCTTCCCTTCCATTTTGTAATCAATTATGTCTATTGGTTCCAAGGCACAAGAGTAGAAAGGCTTCGGCAATTGTGGGTGACTTGCCCAGGGTCATACACTTAGGAAGTGTCTTAACTGAGATTTGAACCCAGGCCCTCCTGCCCTGAGGCCTGGCTCTCAATCTCCAGAGCCGACTAGTAGCCCTTTTTTTTTTTTTTAAACCGATACCTTGTTTTAGAATCCATACTGTGCTCAGAATTGGGGGTTAAGTGACTTGCCCAAGGTCATACAGCTAGGAAGTGTCTGAGGCCAGATTTGACCCTAGAACCTCCCATCCCTAGACCTGTATCCCAATCCACTAAGCCACCTAACTACCCAGCTACCCCCCTCCTATTCTTATTAATTAGCGACATCGTGTTTATTATTCAACGTCTGGCCACTGTCTTCTCTGCTCTATAGGCAGCTGGTGACCCAGTGGTTATCGCTGGGCTTAAGGAAGACCTGAATTTCAATCCTACCGTAGGCTCCCTGCCTGCCTCAGTTTCTTCTACAGTAAAACGGGACGCTATAGGCCCTATCTACCTATCTCTGCCCCGGGGGTTATGGGATGACTGGCCACTCTGAAGGGGTTACAGAACAGCGCGCCATTGCTGCTTCCATGTTCCTCATCCGGAGGATGGGTACAGGGCCCGCCCGCTGCCGCCCTCGGGGGCCGGAAGACAGCGCGCGGGCGGGCTGCAGACCCCATTCCGGGTCCCCGCCGTGGCCCCTACCTCGCGGGCGTTCTCCTGCCCCACCAGCCCGGAGGCCGCCTGCTTGGCCAGGCCGCTCTCATCCAGCCCCAGCCCCTTCACGTGGCTGTGCGAGGCAATACGCTGCGTCTTCGTGGTGCTCTTCACCTCCTCGATCTTCATGGTGCCGCCGAGAGCAGGCCCACGGAACTGGCAAGAAGCAGGATAGGAAACCGAGAGCGAGACAGCAACTACAGAAGGAAGAGAGGTCCGAACCCCAAGTTTCCTCCCTCCGTTAGCATGCGGCCGTTACCACGGCGTCCGGCCGGCGCCCGCCCCCCGCCGCCAACCATTGGACTTGGCGAGGTTAGAGGGATTTTCTATTGGACAGCTTCCACGTCCATCGTCAGGACCCGCCCATCCACTTCCGGGTGTGTTACTAAGGCAGCTTTCCCCCGGGCCTTCCGGCAGCCCGCGCTTCCTGGCGGCTGCCCGCGATCGGGGTGGGGCGACTAGGGCCTGCACGTGGCCCGCGATCTGTGTGTTTGTGTACATATGCGTGTGATGCAGGTAGCGCGCATGTATATATCTATAGTTATATAGATATCGATATCTGTGTGTACGTGTAGGGAAGGGGGGGGGCCGGGGCCTGCAAGTGGAACAGAACCTGAAGCTGCTCCGTGCGAGTGTGTACGCTCGGATGTAGGGCCAGCCAGGGGGCAGGGAGGCAGGAAGACTCCTCTTCCTAAGTGAATCTAACTCCAGACGTGGCCTAGCTGTGTGGCCCTGGGCAGGTCACTTCCCCTGGCTGCCTCAGGTTCCTCCTCTTGGTAAATCACTCTAGAATCTCCCGAAGAAAACCCCAAATGGGGATGAAGACTCTTAAGTGATCACCCTAGTGTAGTTATCAATAATATGGAAATAGGTCTTGATCAATGATACAAGTAAAACCCAGTGGAATTGCGTGTGGGCTGAGAGGGGGAAAGGAGGGGAGGGAAAGAGCATGAATCATGTAACTATGGAAAAATGTTCTAAATTAATTAAAGTTTTCAATTAAAAAAAAAAAGAAAACTCCAAATGGGGTCATGAAGAGTCAGACTGGAGAGATGGACAACAATATATTTGTGTATGTGTGTACATGTATGTACCTATGTGTGTATAGGCACCATAAATACAAGATAGTTTAGGGAGGGAGGGTGAGGAAAGGCTTCATGCAGGTATTGCTTAAGTGAGTTTTGAAGTAAGTCAGGGATACTGTGAGTTCTTGGAGAAGGAGTTCCGGAGGCATGGAGGAAATCCAAGGCAAAAGCATGGAGATGTGAGTTAGGGAATAGCAAGAAAAGTTTGACTGGACTTGAGGTAAAGGAATCATGTTTAGTGAGGCTGGAAAGATAGTTAGGGGCCAGGTGTTTTGGTTTTTTTGAACCCTGACCTTCTGTCTTAGAATCAATACCTTGTATTGGTTCCAAGACAGAGGAGTAGTAAGGACTAGGCAATGGGGGTTAAGTGACTTGCCCAGGGTCACCCAGCTAGAAAGTGTCTGAGGTCAGATTTGACCTCCCATCTCTGGGCCTGACTCTCAATCCACTGAGCTACCCAGCTGCCCCCTCAAGTGCCACTTCTATGTAAAGTATTTCCTTCTCTTCAGACTATTAGTGCCTTCCCTCCCATAATGACCTTGCATTTTTTATGCACATATAATATGTATTATTTCTACCTCTTTAGAAAGTAAACTCCTTGAGGGCAAGGACTGTTAACTTTTGTTGTTGTAACCTCTGAGTTTAGCTTAGTATCTGGCCCTAGTAAGATCTTGTTGACCTATCTAGCCTCAGTTTCTTTACCTCTGAAATAAGGATAATAATACTTTTATTAGGCATAATACTACCTGGAGCTTTACTTTCCAGGGTTATTAGACTCAAAGGGGAGAAGTCTTAGTCTAATGATCCTGGGAAGTAAATTCTGCAGGAATTATTAACATAAAAAAATTTTTTATATGTATGTTTATATATACACTTATAAACATATATACATACATACATATGTATGATGCTTTTCAAGCTTTAATGTGCTATAGAAATGCCAGTATAAACTTTCTTTTCAAAAATCTTCAGTGGGATGGGGGCACCTGGGTAGCTCAGGGGATTGAGAGTCAGGCCTAGAGACAGGAGGTCCTAGGTTCAAATCTGGCCTCAGACACTTCCCAGCTGTGTGACCCTGGGCAAGTCACTTGACCCCCATTGCCCACCCTTACCACTCTTCCACCTAGGAGCCAATACACAGAAGTTAAGGGTTAAAAAAAAAAAGAAAAGAAAAAAATCTTCAGTGGTTATTGAGAATAAGGTAAAATACAAATTCATCAGCCTAACAAATGCTTTCCACAATCTAGCCACAAACTGCCTTACTGTCCTTATTTCACAGGACTCCCTTCCACAGGATCGATATTTCAGCTACATAGGACAACCAGCTACTCTCTGATCTTGTCCCTGCCCTCTCCTGCCTCCATCCCTAAAATGAACACACTTCCCAGCTCCAAAATCCTTTTTTTTCCTTCAAGACCCTACTTGGATATTATTTCTTTAATAAAGCCTTTCCTTATTTCCTCTGTTAGTAATCACGTCTTAAATTTTCCTTAAGTACTTTATGTTGTTTTTTAGTTTCTTCTTATAACATTCTACCTCACAGTAGACTTATTTGGGGCAGGTGTTATCCTAGCAATGGCAAATGCCATTTTTTAATCTATGTATCCGAATACCCAGTATAGGGCCTTGCACAGGGTAAGTGCTTAAAAAATAATTGTTGATTTGAACTAAAAGAATGTCAACTGGGAAAAAACACAGAACTATTAGTCAGAAAACCCACTCTTTAATTAAGGAAAGGAGTTAAGCACTAAAATTAGGCCTCCTCTCAGAGCTGTGTGCTATTAACCCATGCAGAGTCCCAGACTCTGGCAGCTCCAGTAGTCACCAAACTCCTTGGGAGTGCCAACACAATAGATGACAATTCCAAAGAGCCATTAAAGTGGGAAAGCTTAAATACCTTTCTAGGGGAACATGGGGACTGAGGATGAGAAGGATAGTTGATTGACTTTACAATGGTAACAAAGGAAAATGAGGAGTCCCAGCCAAATAACGGAGTGGGACACAAAAGGGAAAGATCCAGAGGAGGCCTGGGTTACCTAGATAAAGGACTTTGGCCTAAGGGAAGAAACCATTGGGACAAAAGAGATACTCAATATCGGAAGGGACTAGCCCTCCCCACTTAAACTACTTTAAGGTCTATTGTTAGCCTAAGACTAGTAAAGTTGGACTTTCCCTCAGGGAGAAAGTCACTCCACTAGGTCAAATTTGAGGGGTTCCCTTCAAGCTAACTAAACTGGGGGTCATCGAATCTTACTAGGCTACAAGTTTGGGGGCTTCTAGATTCTATGTTAACAAGAACTCTATAGCAATCAACAATTTTCAAAAGCCCTTACCTTCTATCTTAGCATCAAATATTGTATGTTGGCTCCAAGGTAGAAGAGTGGTAAGGACTAGGCAAGAGAAGTTAAATGACTTGCCCAGGGTCACACAGCTAGGAAAGGAAATAGTCTTCCCTTTGGAAAAGCTTAGTCTAGCTAGGGGAGAAGTACATAGGTACCTAATAAATATTTATTGGTTGATTAGCATAGGAGTATATAAAATATATGCCCCGAAAATGAATTATTGCACTTTCCGAGGCTTTGCTAGTTATAAACTTCCTGCTCTATTTGACAGTTTTTTGTCAGGGACAATAGATTTATTATGTAGGATTTAAGCTGAGGCATTTCTTACATCTCTACTATTTTTATTATTCAGTAAAACTACTGAAGTCATTGCGATCTGACTATTTATAATCCCATTTGAACTCTTGGCAAAGATACTAAAGGTTTGCCATTTCCTTCTCCAGCTCATTATACAGATGAGGAAACTGAGGCAAAAAGGGGTAAGTGACTTGCTCAGGGCCACACACTAATAAGTGTCTGAGGCTAGATTTAAACTCTTAAAGATGAGTCTTGCTGACTCTAACCACTCCATCCTCTTCACCACCTAGTTGCCCTTTGCTACAAAGATCTAAAAATGATAGATTTAAGCAGAAAGGAGAAATGTCAGTGGCAATTATCATTCCATATCCTTTTGTAAAAAACTTTTACCCTCTATATTAGAATTGGTATTATTCATTCCAAGGCAGAAGAGGGATAAGGGCTAGGCAACTGAGGTTAAGTGACTTGCCTAGGAAGCTTCTGAGGCCAGGACTTCCCATCTCCAGGCCTGGCTCTCAATCCATTGACCCATCTATCAATGCCCCCATACACTTCTTGAAAGAGCACTAACTAGGAATTTTTATTTCTGGGGTAAGGAGAAGCCAGAATTTGGAAGCAAAGCTAGGGGTGCTCTTCTTAAGAAATATACCCTGAGACAGACTAACCAGGGCTTGGAGCAGGGGGAGAAAGGAGAATGCTGGGGGAAGAAGCATGTCCCAGGATGGCACTGCCATCACTGAGGAGAGGGCACAAAGAGGATGGGTTCATGTGGAGTGTGGCCACTGAGAGGGAGGAAGTGTGCCCCAGAATACTCCCATTAGCATGCTCTAAATTTTGGTACCCTAGGGAAGAGCTCTAGTTGCTCTACCCTAGTTACAACTATTTTTAGATTTCACAGTGCAACATCAATTCCCTGCTGTTACCAGTTCAACTGTATCTTGTCATCTACTCTAGGGCTTCAAGTACTAGTATATGTGCTCCCATTATACTGTCGCTTTCAAAGCACCACTGCTGCCCTTCAGAACTCTTCCTCCCAATCCATCTCCCCCTGCTTGAGATTCTTTATTTCCCCCAAACTGCCATTTTAATTGTATGCAGTAAAACAGCCAGCCCAGGGGAGACTACACATACCTCATGTCTGCCAATCCAAAAGGGCAGCACAAACGATCACACTAAGTGAAACCCCTCCAGTAACAGATACCACTTAAGGAACAGAGCTCTGATGGGGACCTAAACCTGCTGGCTACTGGAGACATGTTGGATTTGAATTTTAAACTATTTATTGGGCTTGACAAAACTCTAGGTTCTAAACCTGGAACACAAGAACTTTATTATTATTTTTTAAACCTTTACCTTCTGAGCTAAGAACAACTCTAAAACAGAAGGGCAAAGGCTAGGTAGATGGAGATTAGGTGACTTGCTTGGGGTCATACAGCTAGGTAGTAACTGAGGTCAAATTTGAACCCAGGTCCTCCTGATTGGCAGAGCCTGTCACTCTATCCACTGTGTTACCTATCTGGCCTCCATGGACTTTATGTTTAAAAATTGTTTGATAACTATCATTCAGTATAATTGGTTTCCTATGTAATCCTGTATTTTTCATATAATTTATAATTTTATATTTTATTAATATCATATATTTATATACATATTTTATGCATTTAAAAGCATTTTCTGTCCAAAAAAATAATGTATATGTAAACTCCAAGCTTTAAAACTCTATATAGGGGCGGCTGGGTAGCTCAGTGGATTGAGAGTCAGGCCTAGAGACAGGAGGTCCTCGGTTCAAATCAGACCTTAGATACTTCCCAGCTGTGTGACCCTGGGCAAGTCACTTGACCCCCATTGCCCACCCATACCACTCTTCCACCTATGAGCCAATACACAAAAGTTAAGGGTTTAAAAAAATACAAAAAAAAAATTTAAAAACTCTATATACATGCCAACTATAACTGTTACTAATTATTATTATAGATCTGTTGGTTTCCATGACACAAAAAAGGTTAAGAACCCTTGCATTAGGAGCAAGACAAGCCAATTTGAGAAAGTAATAAGAATTCACATAGGTCTCATTACATCATTGTTAGACTGAACTGAAGGTGGCTTTGAGCCTTTATTTTCTGTTTTCAAATGGAAGATGCTAGGAGCATAATCCAGTATTTGGCAACTCTGATATAAACAGAAAAATAATCCGTCCCATTCACCCATTGTAAATGGTTCACTCCTCCAGCTTAATCAGTTCATTTCACCAGGGCTTCCTCTGCCTTTCTCAGCCTGCTCCCTGCAGACGTCATTCGATATCTAAAGTGGAGGATTGGAGCTTGTCTTAGATGAATCTTTTACTATTATAAGGCATTGCCCGGGTTCATGTGAGCCTTCACATTTCAGGGAGACATGCTTGCTGATACTTATAGCTGTCCAGTGGCGTATCATTATCAGAGTAAGAGAATGTGTGTGAATCCCTTTACCTTTGGACCTTCTCCTACTTCTCTTAGTAGGAGCCTCTGTGCATGCTATCAGTTAATGTTAGTGATCTCGGGGCTAATGATTCACTACTTAAAAAAAAAAATAAAATTAAAAACTAATTTAATGAATTAGTTGATTAAAATTTGATTCAGAAGTGGTTCTTCTGAATTCCTCTGCTCAGTTTGGGATGGTTGTACAGAAAACATGTAACTCTCATCCTCAAAAGTCTTCCTTTAGCCACCTTTCTTTGTGACATGGAGATGACCGAGTTATTGAAGACTCTGCAAATAGACTAAATTCTTGAAGACTGTAGGCCTAGCAAGTCAGGGAGACCAAGCTTCCATCTCTACCTCTGATAACTTACTGGCTGTGTGATCATGGGTAAGGCCCTTAGTCTCCTTCAGCCTAAAGGGGACTGGACTAGATGACTTCTAAGGTCCCTTCCCCGTCCTAAATCTATTGTTATAGGGGTGCAAATGGTGGACCCCTGGGTTGGGAAGGAAACCTTTCTCAAGAATGAGAACTCCAAACTTAGCTTAAAAGTAAAAAGATTTATTAGTAAGATAGGATCAAAGGCCAGCAAGACAGCATGAGTGGATCAACTATCGGGAGTTGCTCCCCAGATGCCCCAGTTTAGGGGTTTTTGTATCCTTTACAAGAGTGTGAATGTGACTTCTTGCACTCAGGCATTGGGTGGGTGGGTGGGTGGGGTCTGTCTGAGATCCTCAGAGCTTAGGCTATAAAGGTTTGGCCTGGATCTTTGTCTATCTCAACTTAAAGAAAGGCCAAGGATAATGGTCTTTATCTAGGGAGTCACAAGGGCAGGAAGGGGGAAGGGAATTTCCCTGTTCACAGCCTGTCTGAGTTAAGGGGTGCAGGGCATCTCTGCACAATGCCCATGTCATCTCCCCTCTCTCCAAACATCTAAGGGAAAAGGGACGAAGGTCTCAATCTTCTGTAGCTTCTTCAAAGCTGGGTATGGATGTATAGCTGGCCCTGCCTATGTTGGAGAGATAAATGCTGACTTCAGGAAAATGTCCAGAGATCCAGGCTAGAAGTGGCATCTTCAGTGACTCCAGTGAGAGCTTTCGTCCTAAAAGCAACTAGAGAAGTGACAATGTTACAAAAAATCACAAGGTTTAAATCAGGGGTTTTTCTGTCCAGCTGGCAAGATTAAGGAGACAAAACAAAAAACAGAAGATGTAAGAAAAGGAGTAAGAGATTTAAGAGAACCAGGAGGAAAAGGGGGGGGCTACCCATTAGAAGAGGAATTTGAGGTCCTCCAGTGGCTCACAGGAATGAGTGACATCTGCTCCCCCTTGACCACCTGTTTCTGGGGGTGGTTGGTTAAAGGTTTAATAGGAGGGGTATAAATCCATGTGTTCTGCTCCTCTAATTTTACTGCTGTAGAAGTGGACAAAATTATGTGATGGGGCACATCCCATCGGGGTGTTAGCTAGTTCAATCTACTCAAGGTTTTCAGGTATACCAAATCTCCAGGTGTGGCTGGGTAGAGGGATTCCTCTTTCTCCTCCCTGGAGGGTTTGGGAAGGATATTGTTAGCATATTCCCTCTGGAGCTGGTGGATCTGCCCGAATTATTTAGAAAACTGAATAATTTCTGTATCTAAAAACATCAGAGTTTAGAAAGGGTCTCCTATAAAGCAGTTCAAATGGGCTTAGTCCTAAATCTGCTCTGAGGAACAAATTTGATTCTAGTAAGGGCTATTTGGAGAGCTTGGATCCAATCAACTTTTGCTTCCTCACATAGTTTGGTGAGGGATCTTTTTAGGGTCTTGTACCTTTGGCAAGGTGGCAGGTGGGTGAAATCGATCTGCCAATCCTCACCTGGTGATTCCCCTATCCTTTGGATGGGCTTAAGGAGGGGAAGAGGTCTGGGCACTCCAGCACTGTTAGTTTGAGCCACTGGCCTCAGATCAGGTCCCAGGTACAGAGCTAAACCGCCTAGGGCAAATTGCTTTCTCTCATCTACAAACAAAAAGAAAAGGCTTTTCAAGGCCTGTCCCTCCCAGGGGGATCAGGGAGCAGAGTGAAGCAGTGTTCAATTCTTGGACTCTGCACAAGGCTCAGCTCTGCAAAAGAGTCCAGGTAGCCCTGATCCCCCTTTCCCCTGATTAAAGAGTGGTTTTATGACTATTTAATAGTTCTGTGTTTTTTTAAGTTAACAGGTCTTTGTTGAGGGCAGCCCCAAAATAGTGGGGGCTGTCTCTGAGGCCCCATGAAAGGACCCGCCACGTGACTTGTTGGAGTGGGGTGGGGGGTCTGAGGGGAAGAGCCACTCAAATGTAGAAAAGGAATCTACACTTCCGGTGTAGAGGTATGCAGAGTTAAGCATCTTTCCAGTCAATCACAGAAAACCACTGAGTTTCTCGGAATCTGAGTTAGGATTGTATATGGGTTAGGGACAATGGGGTGCACAGAAATTATTGCTTCATTCATATGCCCAAGGTCTTGGACCATAGGCCAAGTCCCATTGGGTTTTTTCACTGACAGGAGGGAGAGTTCACGGATGACTGAGTAGCTCTTCCCCAAAGCCTGGATCCCAGACAATAGAAGGTACTTTCGCCCAGATTTCTGATGAGATGGGGGGGGGGGGGTCTTGGCAAAGGAGTGTCTAGGCAACTTTGGGTTGGGATAAGGGAAAATTTAGAACTCAGCTTCTCCATTATGTCTCTTCCTAATAAATAAAGGACATGGTGAAGAAGGGATGGCTAGAAACGTATGTTGGAATAGTTTGTCCTCATGGGCACAGGCTATGGGTGCCTACATCTGCCTATAAGGTTTCCCTACATCTAAGTATCTTATCCCCTCCTCCACTTTCCTGATGCTGTAAAGGCAATGTAGGACCCACATCTATGAGAAGCAGTCAGCTTACCTTCCACACCTCAAGATTAACCCTGGGTTAAGCCAGTGTGATGGAAACCTGGAGCAAGCCAGCCCTAGGGCACTCCTTTTCCGAGTCTTCAGGAGACTGGAAGGGAGGGGGATTCCTCTTGGGTCGCCGGGGTCTCTGCCAGGAGGGACACTGGCATTTCCAGTGTCCCCATTGTCCACAGGCTGGGCACGGAGTGGAGGGTGGTCTTTCCTTCAAGGGACAATCCCGTGACCAATGCCCATACTGTCTACAGGCATGGCAAGAGCCTCTGGGCTTCTGCCCACGGGTTTGTCCTTCCTGGCCCCTGTTGTAAAACACCTTCAAAGCAGCATCTAGTAATTGGTTAGTTGGAGTCTGGGGTCCCAGATCCAGCTTTTGCAGTTTTCGCCTGATATCTGGGGCTGACTGTCCTATAAAATGGCCCCGTAAGATAGTTGCCCCCTCATCAGTGTCGGGGTCGACATTTGTACATTGTTTCATAGCTTCTACTAGTCTGGACAGGAAGAGAGCAGGATTCTCCTCTTTACCTTGGGTAACTTCCCTAAGTTTGCTGTAATGTACCCTCCTAACGCCTCTCTCCATGGCTTGGAAAATGCAGTCTAACAGGAGGTCTCTTCGCCTACGGTGGCTCTCATTTCCATAATCCCACCCAGGGTCTTGTAGGGGGACAGCGGTAGCGCCAGGGACCCCCGCCCACGTGCCACCGAGGGCTTTCTCATCTCCTACTGCTATGGCCACGTCCCAGATTCGCTTCTTTTCATCTGGGGTGCAGCAGGCAGCAAGAATGATGTGCACGTCTGACCAAGACAGATCATACTGTAGGGTGAGGGATTTAAAGCCTTCGATGAACTCGGTGTGGTTCTCAGAGTACCGCCCCAACTTCGCCTTTACCTGGGCTAAATCTCTCATAGAAAAAGGAACCTGGACCCGAGCCGACCCCTCTGGTGAGGGCACCTCTCTCCCGGGGAGAAGAGGAGTCCTCTCACCATAGCTCAATCCGCTCCCCGTGTGGGGTGGGCTGGACTGAGGAATGGAGGAGGTACCCGGCAGTGGTGGGTACAAAAGGATATTATGGTCCGGAGTGGCTTGGGAGCCCGAAGAGTAAGGTGGAGGTTTTGGAGCCCAGGGAACAAAGGAATCTGGGGTGGATGGAAGTTCTGAGGAGGTTGGGGGAAGGGGAGGCTGGGGAGGTATCTCTGCTGGAGAAGTTATCTCCCCGTTTCTAAGGGCGGCCAAAGTGCCATTGAATGTTAAGTCCTCCAAATTATCCTCCTGGCTGCTCTTCCCAGTAAGGACAAGCAAAGGCGTGGCAAGGCAGAGCCTCCCAAGTTCAGGATTTTGGTTTAATTTTACAAAAATTCTTATATAGGGAAATGCTGTCCACTTCCCCGTCTTCGTACAAAACAAATCCAATTGCATGATGGTATTAGGATTTAGGGTGCCATGGATAGGCCATACCTCTTGCTTATCTAGGCTGTAACCCGGCCATTTAACATTACAAAGAAAAATCAGTTTCCTTTTGCTCAAGTTTTTTAAAGCCAATTTGTCCCAATTTTCAAGTATAAACCCCAAAGGGGAATCCCGGGGTACGCTCTGTCTCTGTCCCATATTGATGTGGGAAAAGGGCCAAACCCACAAAAAACTGCAACCCAGCGCCACACACAGCATGCACTGGGGAGAACCTGGGTAATGGCCTTACATTCCGTACCCTATGGGAGGCGAGAGCGAAGAGAGGACCCACAAAGATATCACCAGAAAAAATGGGGTTTCAGGAGTCCCAGAAAGGTCCTTCCTACCTTCCTTATGAGCGATCTGGGTACAGGAGCAGCTTCCAGGAGAGCCAAAAATGTTGGGCGCCAACTGTTATAGGGGTGCAAATGGTGGACCCCTGGGTTCGGGAAGGAAACCTTTCCCTAGAATGAGAGGACTCTCAGCTTAAAAATAAAAAAAAAAATTCATTAGTAAGATAGGATCAATGGCCAGCAAGACAGCAAGAGTGGAACAACTCTGTGGGGTTGCCCTCCACGACATGGCAAGTCAGCAAGAGTGGAGCAACTGTCTGGGGTTGCTCCCCAGATGCCCCAGTTCAGGGGTTTTTGTATCCTTCCCAAGTGTGGACGTGACTTCTTGCACTGGGGCCTTAGGTGGGTGGGGAGGATCTGTCTGGGATCCTCAGGGCTTAGGCTATCCAGGTATGGCCGGAGGGGTATCTCTTTTGTCCATCTCCACTTAAAGGAAGGCCCAGGATAATGGTCTTTGCCTTCCGGGACAGGAAGGGGGAAGGGAATTTCCCTGTTCACTGCCTTCCTGAGTTAAGGGGTACAGGGTTCCTGGCATCTCTGCACTATGCCCGTGTCACAGTCACTTCATAAAACAGTAAAAAGCAGTGAAGGGAAAAGTTAGCTTATAGAAAACTTAGTGTAAGATTCAGTTAAGTAAAATCTTCTGAAGAGTTTTTAAGGATTTAAGGGCAAAGAGAGCAACAAACATGAAAACTAGAAAAAATCTATTAAGATTTTTATACAAATCATATTCTGCTTCAGTGACAGTGGAACTGTTAACTCAGGAAAAACACAGAACTATTAAATAGTCATAAAGCCACTCTTTAATCAAGGACAATGGGGAACAGGGTTGATTAGGCCTTATGCAGAGTGAACTCTGCTTCCTCTCTGCTCCCAGAGGCCCTGGGAGTGCCACCGCGCTAGATGGACCACTCCAAGGGACAAAAGAAATTGGGGGATTTTTGTACCATTTGGGAAGATCCAGGGGCTGGGAAAGATGACTGACATTATACTGGTAAGGATGGGATTTACAATCTGGCTTGGGAAAGGAATCCTAGCCAGAGGCTAGAGTGTAAGGGAAGGGGCTACTTACTGTGGATACTAAAGAATGGTCCCTGCCCAGGTGTGCCTTCCAGGGAAAGAGTCTTTGATATAATGAGGAAGACTATCCAAGACAAAAGGATATTTAGCATTTACCCTGGGGTCCATTATTCAGTCTGCTTCTGCTAGCCTGAGATTCCCTTCAGAGTGGATTCTCCGGGGAACACTAAGCACAAGCTTTGGGGGTCTCCCACCTACAAGCTATTTCTAAAACTTGGGGTTCATCAGATCTCACTAAGCCACAAGTTTGGAGCTTCAAGATTCCACGTCGACAGAACCATCACTGACATCACATTCACTAAGAATTAAAGACTAGGAAGACAAGACAGGCTAAATCAAGGGTATATAGAGATGCTGGAAGCATTTGAAAACGTAGAAGAATCAGTTCTCAAAATAACCGAAAGAAGGGAAGCTACCAAGCAAATGAAAAGAATCACAGATGTTATGATTACCCCTAAAAAGATCATCAGGAGACAATCAACAAACACAAGTAGGGAAGAGGTAGGCCATTACACATTATATGTTACTATAGACTGCATTTTTATTGTAATGACATTGATCGAAAGATGTAGAAAATAAAAATAAAAATGTTTAATCTTTTTTTTATTATTTGTTGACCAAAAAGCATTTGATTTGATAATTGTTAAATTGTTTATACTTTCTGATCTCTCTGTCGGAAGAAATTAAAGATAGGAAGGTTCCGTGTATACCTACAATACTGTTAACAACCCAATTTATGGTAGCAAAAAGTAGGAAACAAATGATGTGCAATGAGGAATGGCTGAACAAATTATCATACATGAATGTAATGAAGATGAAGAAATAAGAGAAACATTTGTGAAGGTATGTTTATTCAAGCCAGTAAAGTTGAAGCTCATTAGGAGCAAAATTAGAGACAATAAAATGTAAAAGAGGGGTCCTTTAAGGTATCAGTGAAGCTTCACTCCCTAGGAAGGCACAGCTCAATTGCATTTGAAAAGCCTAGGAAAGAGAAAGATTTTGCTCCAGAGCAGAAAATCCCTCCATATCTTTGTCTCTAGCCATCCATTTACATAAGACCTACTGGAATCTAGGAAATAGAATTTGCTGGCACCGTATGTTAGGGTGGAGTCTCTTACTAAGGGAATCCAGCTCTGAACCAGACTGAACTGTCAAAGAGGAGAGACCAGGCTTTTCCCATCTCTTTCCAGAGATGTGACCCACCTTGGAAGCAAAGCCCTGGAGGAGTGAAAAGAGGAGGAGCACCTGCCAATTCGAGGATTAGGGTCTTGTCTTTTCTGAGAAAGCACAATAGCAATCCAACTGAAAAGAATACTGCTCTACTCCAGGGAAAAACCATAATAACATTTAGCCTGCCCAAACCTGGAGGTGGTAGAAGCTGAGGCTACTAGCACATTGCCCAAGACTGTGAAAGTGGCAGAGTAACTCATTGGGAGGACTCTAGAGATAGGAAGGTCTTTGAGGAGGGCTTGCATTTTCAGAATTGTATATTGCCCTGACTACAAGTGCCCCTCCAATGGGTGTCTGCTGGAATTAAGGTTTGTAAATACTCTCCTCACTCATGTATCTCTGAGTATATTTGTGGGCTCAGAAAGTGGGCTCTAGCTTTTTTGGGGAGAAATGTTTTGTAACCATTGTTCTCACTATTATGCTAAGGCTGCTAGGTGGTACAATGAATGGTTAGAGGATTATCCTGGAGTCAGGAAGATCTGAATTCAAATTTGACCTCAGACTCTTACAAGTAAATCACTCAACCCTATTTACTTCAGTTTCCTCATCTGTAAAAATGAATTGGAGAAGGAAATGGTAAACCACTCCAGTATATTTGCCAAGAAAACCCCAAACAAGGTCACAAAGAGTCCCCAAAAGGAGTCTTGAAGAGTAGGACACAACAGAAAATTAAATAATATTCTACTTGAGAAAATGCCTTGGCTAAGAATTGAGTCTAATGGCTGATTGTTCATGGTAAGCACACTAATGGGAGCTCAAGAGCTGGTATTGACATGGGCATTGTGCAGAATGGCAGGGACCCTGTACCCCTTAACTCAGACAGGCTGTGAACAGGGGAATTCCCTTCCCCCTTCCTGCCCTTGTGACTCCTGAGGCAAAGACCATTGTCCTTGGAATTCCTTTAAATTGAGATAGAAGAAGAGATACACCTCCTCGATAACATCTAGTTGTATATCTCATACATCCATCTGTCCCCTAAACTATGAGGGTCACCCGCTATGTCTCCAGGCAGACCCCGATCAGATGACCAACCCTTCCCCCCCCCCCCCCCCCGAATACCTGAATGTTTACCACTTTAGAATCACATCCTCATCATGACACAGCATCAGGTCCCCACAATTGTAAAAGTATATAATCCCCAGGATTGAGGGATTCAGGGGGAGCCTCCCATGGCTGCTCCACTCATGCTGTCTTGCTGGCCATTAAGCTAAGCTTGGAATCCTCTCATTCTTGAGAATGGTTTCCTTACTGAACCCAGGGGTTCACCAATTTGCACCCCTATAACAGTTTTAGCAGAAATCATCCATAGGGTTACCCCTAAGAACAAAGGAGTAGCAGTTAGCTCTCTAGATATCCAACCTGCCAGAGTTTGAAGAGTGAGTCTAGAGGGGACACTACATATTGGAAGACTTGTTATGAACTGATGCAAAGAGAGGAAAGCAAAAACAAAAGAATAATATATGTGATGATTAGGTGCTATAAATGAAGCTAAAAGACAACAAAACTCAGCTCACCTACAATACACAGGGTTGGTTCCAATTAAAGTTAAAACACATTCTTCCTTTCTGTGAATAACTAGGAAACTACAAAAATAGCAAGTTACACACCTTGTCAGTTAAATTTGCAGTTAGTTGGTTTTGCTTAAGTGTTTTTTATAAGAAATATATGGGATTTGTATGGATGAAAGTGACTGATGTAGAAAAACAAAGTATATCCATTTTTTTTTTTTTTGGTAAGCTTTTGATTCAATACAGCAAAATGCTGCTTTAAAACTGTCCTCCAACAAGGCATGCCCCATGGACATGTTCAGATCATCCCACACAACACATACATAACATTTTCTAGATCAAGAAACTGAAGGCTCATTTGTGCAAGGCTATACAACTTTTATGTATCTTGAGTTAGGATGTGAAACCTGTCCTCCTACTCAAGCATGTGCTTTTTAAACTGTTCCACTTTGCCTCTCATTTTAAATGAAAAACTTAGGAAAACTTGTATGAACGGATACAGAGTAAAGTGAGCAGAACCAGGGGGAAAATGTATACAATGACAACAATAGATAAAGACAACTTTGAAAGACTTGACAACTCTGATCAATGCAATGATTCCAGAGAACTCATGGTGAAGCATGTTACCCTTCTCTTGACAGATAATGGTTAGACTCAAGATACAGTTTAAAGCACATATTTTTGGGGGTTGACCATTGTAGAAATTTGTTTCCTTGACTATACATATTTATTGTAAGGTTTTTTTTTTTCTTTTCAATGGGGAAAAGGTGTGGATGGGAGATAGAGAAGGTGGATTTTCATTCATTGAAAAAATTCAGATAAAAAACTCTAAATTGAAGATAGAGTTCTCTAGATACTGAGATCTGATACCTTGTTATGAAGAGTGTTAGAGGCTGACTTAATGCAAGCACACTATTAGTTCAAGTTCAATTTGGGAACAAAATAAAACACTCCTGAGTCACTCTAAAATAGAATGGAAATGCAAAAACGATTTAGGGGCACTTCATTTCTATGAACTACTGCCTTCATCTTCTTATTACTTTTTTTCTAAAAATCTTTGCCTTCATCTTAGAATCAATATTTTTTTTTATTGGTTCCAAGTCAGAAGAATAGTAAGGGTTAGGCAATGGGGTTAAGTGACTTGTCCAGGATTACACAGCTAGGAAGTGTCTGAAGTCAGATTTGAACCTTAGGACCTCCCATCTCTAGGTCTAGCTATCAATCCACTGAACCACCTAGTTGCCCCTTCTGCCCTCATCTTCTTATGGAAATTCATCTATCCAGCAGAGCAGGGTGTGATTTTTCCACCAAGAAATCTACCAAGACACTCAACCTTGACTCTTTGTGATAGGACTTCACACAACTTTTTGGTGACTAGGATAACTGTGTCAAGGGAAGCTGGGGTCAATCAGACAGCTTTATTGTTTTGGGGGGAAAAAACTAATCCCCATGGGGGGAAGTAAGGGGAAACCCTGGCCCTATCACAAATGGCTTTGGGTTAAGCAAGCCCCTGAATATTGCAGAGCGTCCTAAGCTTCACAATTACTCAAAAGAGTTTGTAACAATCCCCACTTTAGAATAAATCTAATAAAAATCATTATCATTATGATTATTATTAACATTTACTGGCATTTTAAAATTTATAAAATATTTTATAGCTCTTTTGAGCCTCACAAGAACCCAATAAGGCAAGTGTTACTGTTATTATTATCACCATTTTACAGATGAAGAAATTGTGACTCAGAGAGGTTCGCATGATCACAAGGCAGATATAACTAGAATAAATCAAGTAGATGAAGAAAGCCAATTTATAGTATAAAACACTGGATAGAGGTCTAGCCTAAGAACCAGGAAGACTGAGGTTCAATACTAGCCTCTGTCCCACACAAGTTTGTGATACTGGGCATGTCAACCTATGAATGTTCCGGATTCTAAGTCTAAGTGACAAATGCTGGAGGGAATTTCCTCCTCTTGGGAGTTCTCTATACCAGTAAAATAACAGGTCTAGTCCCTATCTCTTTGATGTCAGCCCATAGAACTAGTTCTTCACTGCCATGATTTTATAGATGCACTGATCCCAGAGCTGAATAAAAGGAACCCAGGGGACCCAATTGTGTTTAAGAAAATGCAGAAAGCATCACCCACACATCTCTCTCTCTCTGAAAGTCTAATACTTTGAAATAGCAGTAGCCTTCTAGTGATGCTATAATAGGCAACATGGCATCAAAATTAAAATGTTAAAAAAGATTAATTTTCCCGAGTTCAAATCTGGCCTGGCATTTACTAACTGTGTGACCCCCTAGGGAAGTCACTTAAACTTCTTTGCCTTAGTTTCCTCATCTGTAAAATGAGCCCAAGAAGGAAATGGCAAACTACTCCAGTATCTTTGCCAAAAAGACCCCAAATTTCATGACTGAAAATGACTGAACGACAACAAAATTATATAGCCATGAACAAATCTCTGCCCCTCTGAGTCATGATTTCTTTGTGTAAATTTGGAATAATAGTGTCTATATCACAGGCCACTGTAAGGCTTCAAAAAGTTTATGTATGCAAAAAAAGGTCTTGCAGACCTTAAAGTGCTATGTAAAGTCAGTTATCATTATTATACAGTTGCAATTCATAGACTATCACAATCTCCATGGAATCAAAACCCAGGGTCACCCAAAAGACAAGGGAAAGATACATGGGAGACATAAATAACCTTCAGCATTATCAATGATGAATTGTACATACAAATCAGTGGATATTATCAGAGATACTTGACTAGAAAAGAACTGGTTGTAGGAGACAGAGAATTTTCAGAAGTCTTTATATAATGGAAAAACAGAGTAAACAAAAGGTGTCTCAGTTCTGAGCAGAGTACTGACCACTATCTTAAACAGGCAGCAGAATCTATACACACTTATTCAGCTGGGTGAACTTTATCTGTAACTGGATAGTGAGTGACCTACAAAACTCTTTAGGTTACATATCCAGGACTGTATGGACAAAAAAGACCACCCAAAGTCTCCAACTCCATGGTCATGCTTTAACTATTCATTCAACTGATTTAACTGCCTTTCCTCTATCTAGGTTTTACCTATTTTCTCAAGTCCTTGCTCATCTTTAAGGGCTGGGTTAGTATATATATGGTAATTACCTCTAGATATATTTACTGGGTTTATTTTAATCAAGTTACCCTAAAACAGTTAACCAAGAGGTGGCAGTTTGAATCATCCTTTCTTCAATCCTTACCACCTTCCATCTTGGAGTCAATGCCATGTATTGGTTCCAAGGCAGAAAAGTGATAAGGGTGAGGCAATGGGAGTTAAGTGACTTGCCCAGGGTCACACAGTTAGGAAGTGTCTGAGGCCAGATTTGAAGCAAACACTGGCCTCTATGCCTGGCTTTCAATTCACTGAGCCACCTAACTGCCCCCAGCTAATTATTATTTCTAGCTGCTAGATCATTTGGTTCCATTTTGTAGAAGGAATCCAATTACTTTTAGTGCCTTCTAAATTTTAACTCTTTAAGGCACAGCTTCCTGTGCCTGTCATCAATGACAATCAAAGTCAAGGTGAGCAGTAGATAAGCTGGAATCTGGTCCTTAAGATGCCACTGAATTTTTCAATCAATGGTCTATATTTTTTTCACTCTGAAATTGTTTTTCATCCATGGATACATATTGCCATCCTTTTATACTTAGTATAGTAGATGGTCATTATGAATTTCATCGTCCTGTGGTCAACCTGGGGATGAACTTCTGAATTTAGCTAGGTTTTCTCAAACTCAGTTTCTTCGTCTATAAAATGGGTATATTATAGCACCTGTCTTACAAAGTTGTTGTAAGGATCAAATGAGATAATATATGTAAGTGGGATATTTCATATCTGCCTTACAATAGACGCTTCTTACATATTTACAAAGTATGCGGACTTGGATTGCATATTAAAAACTTAGCAGCTGGTCTGCATGAATGGACAGATATCTGATTTGGGATTTAGTCCACTCTGTCTCCAAGGGAGACTAAGATTTCTTCCCTTTGTGAAGAGGAAGAAGAAGACTATGGCTATATCTCTAGTTGTTTAGCAAGGAACGGGCCAACAGGAGCCAGGACTGCCAAGGTAAGGCAATCTGACCTATACACTCTGATCCGCAAGAGAAGCATTGGTTTAGAATTACATTTTTCTATCACACCTCAAATATTTGTCATCTAAAGAACACCAATAAGGGGTTCAGATTAAAACTAGACACTTAATCTCTCAAGGAGAGAGTAACACACAGTCTAGCTCCCTCCTACCATGTACTAGTTCTAAAAACAAAAAACCTGTCATGAATAGCTAATAAACTTCTTTATCAAAGTAAGAAATTAACATAAATAGGAGAACCTCTACAGATTATGGTTGACAGTAAAATATACCGAAGTAAATGAACTCTTCTATTTGAAAGTAAGGGAAAAATCTCAGTTCAAAGAGAGAACAGTCTCACTGAGCAGGATTACTCTTGGAAGTCTCTAGATCTGCAGAGATTTGAGGGAGATGTCTAGGGGAGGGGGATCTTCTCTTGTGACTCCAAGATGTCCTGTTTGCCATTCAAAAGGCTATGCTTAACTTCCTTGACTGCTTCTCTTGAAGTTCTCCAACAGATGGAAGTTCTTTATCCACTCATACAGGCATATGATGTTGAGGCATTCTCTTAGTCAAATCAAGAAGCACGCCCCATTCTCATGTAGAGCAATATAGGGTTATCCCTGAGGAAAACCACCCCAGTTCTGAGTGGAAATGTTATACGGGCACAGTAAAGTCTTATAAACTTTAGCTACTACTACTACTACTACTACTACTACTACTACTACTACTACTACTACTACTACTACTACTACTACTATTACTGCTAATCTTTGGATGACAAAGAGAGCCATCAGGCCTACACTTGAACCCTTTCTGGTCTTCTATATCCTTCCAAAGCTTGTTCTCCCTTGGTGTAGCCTTGAAGAACCCCTAATCAACTCCACACTATGATAAGGCATCGGAGTAGAATATACAGCATCGGGCTATTGCTTGGTTAATATGGCATGTAATTTGTGAGCTTGTATGGCTAATATAGCCATGGAGTAACTTGGATGTCCCTGGAGTGTAGGGGATTTCCAATTCACTCCTTAAAGAATCCTCACAGAAATAACTGGAATCAAAGAGCAAAGTATAATAACTTCCTTCCAGCAAGTTTCTAATTAATCTTGGATTAATTCATTTTTAATGAAGTTTGAATTAATTACTGGGTATTTGTAAAGAACTTTGAACAGTCTTAATACAAAATTGCACTAAAAGAAACAGAATTAAATCTGCATCACATTAATATTAAGAACAAATCCTAAATAATCACAATTCTTCAGGCTTTTTCCTTGTCAATAATTTTCACTGGGGCCACATTCACTGTGCAGAGCTGCACATCTAAGGAGGGGAGTCAAAGAGGTAGCTGGCGGGTTGGAAACCGTAATGCATGTGTAGGGGATAGATTTGGTTGTAGCCTGAGAGATGAAAAATTAGTGGCCCAGAAAGTCAATTGAAAAAGCAAAGCTGACATTTTGATTGCTTGAATAGTCTAATTCTCCCTGTTGTCCACAGATGACTTTTCTTGTAAAGTATCTCTTTCCTTAGGACACGTTTGAGTGGATGGCTAGCCTTATAAGCATCTTTAAAATGGATGCCCCTGATAAGTTAGTCCTTTAATTAATAACTCTTAGGCTGACTTTGAAACCCCATCGCAGACCTGTGAGATTGGTGTTCCTTCTGTTAGGTGGCCAAACAAACCCTTTAATGGCTAGGCCTTTCTCTTTTCTAGTAGGAAATATTTTTCTCAGTGACTTAGCCTATGGAAACAGTCCTGACCTGACCTCTGTCTGGTTCAGTTTGCAGCTCATGGGCTTTCTTAGCTTCCAATATCTGGAACTGAAACCTTAGATGTCATTTAGTCCAACCCTCTCATTTTATAGAAGAGGAAACTAAGGCCCTGAGAGATTAAGTGACTTCCTTATGGTCACACAAATGATAAGTAGCAGAGATAGAACACTGTCATGTCCACTAATTTTGATTAATTTTATTTTTTAAAACCCTTACCTTCTGTCTTAGAATCAATACTGTGTATTGGTTCCAAGGCAGAAGAATGGTAAAGGCTAGGCAATGAAGGTTAAGTGACTTGTCTAGGGTGACACAACTAGGAAGTATCTGAGTTCAAATTTGAACTCGAGACCTCCTGTCTCTAGGCTTGACTCTATCCACTAGCAATCTAGCTGCCCTTTGACATTGGTTTATTGAAGAACTTTAAAAACGTAAAGCATTTAACACTATATATTATCTTGGCTATCTGAGGCTGGATTTGAACTTGGGTCTTCTTGGCTTTAAATGCTTTTCTTTTTCCATGGCACTATGCACTACAAATTAAAGATTTTCTATTGTAGCTATCATTAGGCTAGAATCATGTTTTTAATTTTCTTAAATGGTGAGTTTAGAATTCTGTTTACTAATTTTCCCAATATTTCTCATTCCTTTGAGTTTGTAGATAAACCCTGTTTATTTGACAGGATTAGAGGACAACATGCCAATAAAGTAACAGATCTGACAGCTCCTACCAAGCCAGAAAGGCTTGGAGTTCAGTCAGCCTCCTACTATGTGCTGGGTAGTGGGCTAAGCTCTGGGATGCAGAGAAAGGCAAAAGTAGTCCCTGCCCTTCTTTCTAATAAGGAAGTTAATGTGTAAATCATTAGGTATATACAAGATATATACAGAGAGAGAAGATGGAAGGTAATCCCAATGGAAAGATGAGGGTGGGGGAAGAGTTGCCAGGCAAAGCCTCTTGAATGGGATTTGAGCTGAGTCTTGAAGGAGAACAGGGATTCCAAGAAGTAGCGAGAAGGAGGAGAAGCATTTAGATAACACCATTTATTCAGCCATTCCCCAATGAATGGGTATTTGCTTTTATCTCAGTTCTTTGCTACCACAAAAAGTGGTACTATAAATATTTTGGCATGTATGGGGCCTGTATTTTTTGTCTTTGACTTCCTTAGGAAATTGTAATTTCCACTGGCTTTTTTTTGAGGAGGACCATATCTATGATTTCATGGGTATAAAGAACTCCTAGTGAGAATCCACCCTCTAACAATGCAGATTGGGGAGTTGCCTGCCCATGGCTGCGTAGTCAATATGTCAGAGCCTATTGACTCTAAAAAAGATTTATTGATCTTTTACTTTTGCATCACTGGATTTCCTCCCTGTATCCCTCTCGTCTTCCTAAGGAATAATTTCTTATAACAAAAGACTTTTTAAAAGAAGATTAAAAGTAGGAAAAAAATTCAATAAAACTATACATAAAAGCTAATGTTATAACAATTATAAACATCAATATATAACTTTACTTTATTCCTCTCCCTCCATTTTGCAAAACTGTAAAGTGAAGTGTTTTTTCCTGTCTTTTCTTTGGGGCCAAGCTTATGCTTCATAATTCTGCAACATTCACTTCCTATTGTTTTGTGGTGGCTGGTTTTTCCATTTACCTCGCTGTGGTACAATTTGTTGTACATTGTGGATAGTTTCCCCCTAGAATGTGTTGCCACTTTAAATACTTTGATAAATATTACTATAATCTGAGCATCAATATCCCCATTTTCCCAAAGGGGAAATGGAGAGATGAGAGTAAACTCTTTGCTGTCGCTCATTTAATCAGTGGTGGGATGATGAGTAGAAGGAGTCATGATTTCCTAATTCAGTGTCCTAAGCACAGCCCTACTAAGCCACTGTGACGAATGAGAGAATGACCTCCATGGCCCTCCACAGTGACAGGCCACTCAGTTAGCCGCCTGCTTTAGCTAGCAAAACTAATGGGGAAAACTAATAGCATCAGGACAAAGATTTCTATTTTTAAAGGTAGACAGTGTGTGCGGATAGATATAGAGTTATGGAAAAACTACATTAAAGTCTTCAGATAAAATCTGGTGCTAACTAATGCCTCATAATCCATTCCCATCATCAATTCCAAATTCCTGGGAATACAGTTTGATGAAGGAGGGTCACAGGAGGAGGATAAGATAGTCTCTTTCTCTGGGTCTACATCTATAATCTCTACCTCCACTAACCCCACAACCTGAGTGTTATCCCAAACTCTGTCTTGGGCTGTCTTCTTTTTTTCTGTCTATACTCTCACCAGCTTTTGAGGGTCTAATCAATCTTGCAAGCATTTAAGTTTCTGCTTAATAATCCCCCATAGATCATTGGGGATATGAAGCCAAAAAAAAAAAATGGAATTATCCCTCCTCTTAAGGAGCTCCTCTATTGGAGGAGATAACATTTACCTATGTAAGTCTTGTATCTGGAGCTAATCATTCAAGTTACATTAGCACTCACAGGTTGATTCTCTCAGGTTGTGGGGCTCCTACCTCAGGTTCAAAGGTAGTACATGGTCCATACTTCTAAAACTGAATCTCTAGAGCCCCATTGGTGCATTTGCCTTTTTTTTTTTTTTTTAAATCCTTACCTTCTGTCTTAGAATCAATATTTAGATCAGTTCTAAGGCAGAAGAATGGTAAGGGCAATTGGAATTAAGTGACTTGTTTAGGGTCACACAGCTAGGAAATATCTGAGGCCACATTTGAACCCAGGTCCTTCCCACTCCAGGTCTGGCATTCTATCCACTGTGCTACCTAGCTGTCTCTGCATTTACTTTTAATAGATTGCTAATAGACACAATTAATTCCAAATAAAGGTATTTATTTTGCCAAGAAAACCTCAAATGGGGTTAGGAAGTATTGGGCATCACTGAATGACAACAAAAAGGCATTTATGGAATAGTAAGAATAGCAGCTATACAATATTCTCTCCATAAATATGGGCACACTTCCACAAATACACTAAGAATCAATCAAGAAAGGGTACATATATAGAATCCATAGAGAATGAGGCACACATATACAGAATATATGAGTGACCAAAGCAACTTGTGACTTTAGTGCTCTAGGTGAGGAAACTGAGGTACACAGATGTTAAATGATTTGTCCAGGATCATGCAGCTAGTAAGTGTTTGAGGCTGGATTTGAACCCAGGTCTTCCTGACTCCAGGTCCAATGCACCATTTAGTGTGCCCTTTGTTGGTGATTTGTTTAAGTTTTATCCTCCACTTAGCTGCCAAATAATCTTCCAAAAACACGAAGAGCACCCTCAAGAAATTTCAGTTGCTCCTTATTGTCTCCGGGGTAATAAAAACAAACTTCTTAGTTTGGAATTTAAAATCTTTCATGATTTGCTTCCATCCTTCAAGACAGCTCTCCTTATTCATCCTCTTTATGTTTCAGTCCAATTGAGCTCTTCATTTTTTGCCAATCTTGGCATGGAGTCTTGTGCCTCTCCTTTGCTTAAGTAGGCAGTTCCTGGGTTGTGGTCTGTGTAATTGAAATTTTTAAAATCTATCCTTTTATATCCATTTTATTTCTTACAGGTGCCATCATCTGGGCCTCTTAGAATTCTCCTCTTCCCTTGTTGGAAGGCTTTCTTCATTTTTCTGGTTAGTGTTCATGTGTTATTCCTTCTCACATAGTCATATTTATTTATCCAGTTATATGTTGTCTCCTCCAGTAGAGAATAAGCTTCTGAGGTATAAGAAATAAAATGAATATAAAAGGATAGATTTAAAAATATTAGGGTTTTAAAGGATTTATTGGCATCCATTTGAAAAACAAAGCCACGTGCCATATTAAGAGTTAGTTTGAAGCAACTGCTTGAACACATGGATTGGGGTGGACATGATTGGGGATGTAGACTCGAAACTACCACACCAATGCAACTATCAATAATATGGAAATAAATCTTGATTGATGACACATGTTAAAACCAGTGGAAATGCGCATTGGCTATGGAGGGGGGTAGGGAGGAGGTGATGGGAGTGAAGGGGAAAGTAAGAACATGAATCATGTAACCATGATAACTTTTCTAAAAAATAAAAATTATTTAAAAATATATGAGCAATGATGAAAAAAAAAAAAGAGTTAGTTTGAAAGACCCGCCATACCTTCACCACTATGCTGCTTCAGCTGGAAAAAGAGTGTGCCCTTCCAGGCACTTCCTTTTTATACTTCTCTCTACATTATTATACTTCCTGTCTACATGATTACACAAGAAGAATAATGGCAAATTTAGTTTGAAAGAGCCCTAAATGTCCATAGGAAGTTTAGATCAGGGACCTCAAAATTAGTTCAAGGACCCCCAAATTTCCAGTATCACAGAGGGGAGACATAGTGCCATGCACACAATAAGGGCTTAATCAATATTTGTTGAATTGAACCATAGGTCACTGTAGTATGCACAATTACATCAGAACATCAGAGTTGTGAAACAAACTACTGGGTGAGGTCCAAGATATTATATGTTAATCTCCTTCCTATACTCTTAGCCTGGCCAAAGTGGACTTCTCTTTGGTCCTCCTAAAATGGTTTCTCCATTTTCTTTCTTGGCTTTGCACTGTAGTGGGATGCATTCCCTCATCCTCCTACTATATGAATCTCTTCCTTCCTTCAAGAGACAGCTCAACTATCAACTTCTTTGTGATGGCTTTTCTGGTTCCTCTAATTGGTAGAGCCTTCTCTTAATAAACTATCTATTTTGTGTGTGTTCTGTAGGTTGCCCAGTGGGCAAAGCCCTGGATTTGGTGTCAGGAAGACTCAAGTTCAAAACTTGTTTTAGACTATGTGACCTGGTCAGGTTACTTAATTGTCTGCCTCAGTTTCTTCACCTATAAAATGAGAATAATAATAGCACCTACCTCTCAGAGTTGCTAGGATGTAATATTTGTAAAACTATAAATTTTAAAGCATTTTTAAATGCTAATTATTGTTATCCAGCATATACTTATAGATGCCATGTTATTTCACCTAGTCAAGCGTGATTGTCTTGAGGGCAGGAATCATTTTATTTTTCTTGTTTTTGTGTTGATCAGGTCTAGATCTGTTGAGATCTCTTCTTGTTCAATCATTTTTCAGTCATGTCTAACTCTTCATGACCCCATTTGGGGTTTTCTTGGCAAAGAGACTTGAGTGATTTGCCATTCTTTCTCTAGCTTATTTTTCAGATGAGGAAGCTGAGGCAAACAGAGTGAAGTGATTTGTTTGGAAGTTTCTTCTAGTTGAATGTAGAAAATGGTTTCCCAATCTCAGTTCCTAATGGCACTTCTCTCACTTTCCAGGTGAAGTACCATATTTCCCCCATGTGGGGTTGGCAGGTGGAGACTCCCTGAATGAGCTGACCTCTGGTCTGATTATCCAAGCTTGTGATGGGCAGACATACCCTCTTCCTATGGGAACCAGTACTGGGAAATCCTAATTTCAAGTTCTCCAATTTAAGTTCTTATGATCCTTAACTTTCAGCTTGGCAATGGAGGTCAGGGTGGGTAAGGGAGAAGGTGAAGGTTGGGAAAGACTTCATGAATGAAATGGCATCTAAGCCCAGCCTTGAGGAAAGAGACAGACTTCAACAGATTTTATCTGGAGGGAGGTAAGGAGGAAGGGCATTCTAATCTAGTCATGGGGAGGCACTGAGCAAAGGCAGAAAGATGACAGGGGGAAGGACAGACAGTTCAGGTACCGAAGCCAGAGAGTGTGGTCCATTCATTGCAGTTTGTACAGCTGACCCTCTGCCCAAGTCTCTAACTCAAATGCTGATTGTGCTCAGTCTCCATAATTTTTGCCCAAGTATTGAGGACAGAAGACTGTTTCTTCTTTCTCTTTGTATCTTCAATATCTAACAGCCTGATAAATAGTAGTGGATTAATGAATGTTTATTTATTGATTGCTACATTAATATGGCTCAATACGTATGAACAACATAATAGCTGATATTTACATATTATTTTGTTATATAAATTATCCAAAAGGATCCTCACACTTGTGTTTTTATTATTCCTTTTTACCTTTACCCTGTTTGAGCCTTGGTTTCCTCCCATGTACAATGTCCCTTCCAGGTTCAGTATTGTTAAAAAAAAATAGATGGAAACATTGCTGACTACATGTGTTCCACCAGCCCAAGACTAAGGTTATTTTAATTTTTTAATGTGTGTTTAAGTCCTAAGTGCCTTACACAGAGTAGGAAGGGCCCACTTTGGACTTTTTCCTACAACCCTTATTTTACAGATGAAGAAACTGAGGCTGAATAAAGGAAATAACTTGTCCAAGTTCACAGAGACAGCAAGTAATAGGAGTAGGATTTGAAATGTCCTTTCAACTGCAGATCAAGTTTCCTTTCCAATACACCACACAACTTCCCCTATCCAGACATTAATAAAAAATAAACTCCTTGAAGTCAGTCACTGTTTCCAATTTGTCTTTGTATTTTTTTAAATTAAATTTTATTTTATTTTCCAACAGATTAACCTTCTTTCCTTCCCATTCCCCATTCTGTCTCCCAAAGCAAGAAAACCAAAATTCATTATACATGTTTAGTCAATCAAAACAAATATCCACATTGACCATGTCCTAAAAATATTTGGTCCATTCCACACTCTGAGTTTTTTACCTCTTTGTCAAGAGGTGGGCATCCTGTTTCATTATTCGTACTCTGGAATCCTGGTTAATTATTACTTTAAGCATTTAGCACAACAGTATTCCATCACATTTGTGTGTCATAACTTATTTATACATTCCTCAATATATGGGTACTTCCCTCAGCTCCTGTTCTCAAAAAGAAACTATAAATATTTTTGTACATTCTTGAGATTTGTTTTGTTTAGGATTAAATCCTTCCTCAATTTACTTTCTCTCTAATTTCCCTTCCCTTCCTATTTCACTGTTGAGTTAAATTTATTTCTGTATCCATCTGTGTGAGGATGGGTGCATTCGTTTTTCTTTTTTTTTGGCCAGTTCAGATTAAAGCATCAGCCAAGACCCTCTATCCTCTCCTTGTTTATACACATGGTTACTTGTGCACCTTCATTATTTTAGATAATTTCCCCTAAGCTTCCTTTCCCTCCCTTCTCCCCTAAAGAGTCTTCTTCCTTTCTCCATTTTTTCTTTTAATTTTTTTTCAAACCTTTATCTTCTACCTTGAAATTGATATTGGTATCTGTTCTAGGGCAGAAAAGCAGTAATTGCTAGGCATCGGGTTAAGCGAATTGCCCAGGGTTGCACAGCTAGGAAGTGTCTGAGGCCACATTTGAACCCAGGACCTCCCATCTCCCAGAGGCCTGGCTCTCAATCCACTGAGCCACCCAGTTACCCCAGTGCTTTAGTTTTGAAAAGCTGTGGGGAAAACTCTGTCTTTAGATATGTTACAGTCAATCTCTTCCATGGTGGCTCCAGAAGAAGCACCTCAAGATGGAGCTGCTCCACCACCCTAGGAATCCACATTCTGATATAGTTTAGCAACAATGGGGTTGCAGACTGTCTCCAATTCTTTCTGCTCAAATTCATCCTTTTTAGCTGTCTAGTCTTACCTAGCAGTCCCTCATTTCATCACATTCGTGAAGGAGTTTTTGTTTGTCTGTAAAACCAATTTTGCCTTAGAGTTTCTCATCTTCCACTGTCAACTTCATGTTGAAAGCATAAAAGATTCAAGAGAGGATTTGGAAGACATCTTGACTCTCTGCTTCTCATCTTCAGCTTTGTCTTTCTCAGCTAGCTGGTCCAAAAGCTTAGTGTCTTTTCTGTTCAGACATCCTTTGTCATTGGTGATGGTGATCTTATTCTCCTAGCTTATGTTCTTATCCACAGCAGATACACTGAAGATGACTTGACATCCATGTTTCAATCTGAGAAACACTGTTGGGACAAGGAGATTTCCCATGAGGCCACACTTAGCAAGCAGGTTGTTATCCCTTGGCATTGCCTTATTTCCAAGGAAAGAGACTCAAAATCCCAAACCAGCAAGTCCTGTCTATTTTTAGCTTCTTCACCAGAACATATGGCAGTCTAGTCTGTTCAGCTGCCTCATAAGCAGCAGCCTCATTGCCAGAACTGATACCTTTTAATTCCCTGCCCTTGAAGAAGTCTTGCAGAAGTTTCTAGATCTTGGGGGTACAAGCAGAACCACCCACCAAGACAATGTCATAAATCTCCGACTGACCTGGTTTGGTATCTCTTAGAACCTTTTCCCATAGAGTTCAGTATGCTCAGCACTCAGTTCTTCAAAATGGGCATGGGTGGCATAAGTTGACACTTCATAGAGGTAATCATTCTCAGTACTGGTTTGGGTACTAGAAGAGATGGTATGCTTCTTCTCATATACCCAAGTGGTGCATAGTTGGCATAGCTATTTTTAGCATTTAAAAAATTTTTGAACTCTAAATTCTCCCCCTTTATCCCTTCCTTCCCCCTCCCTAAGATTGTAAGCAATTTGATACAGGTTATACATGTGCAATTATGCAATAGAGTTCCCTATTAGTCAAGTGGTAGAAGATGCACATAAAAAAAACCCATAAAGAAAATAAAGTGAAAAATAGTATTCTTCAATCTGCTTTCAGACTCCACCAGTTCTTAATTTTCATCATGAGTCCTTTGGAATTGTTTTGGATCATTGAGAATAGCCAAGTCATTCATGGCAGAACATCATACGATATTGCTGTTTCCATGTACAATGTTCTCCTGATTCTGCTCACTTCACTCTGCATCAGTTCATATAAATCTTTCCTGTTTTTTTCCTTTCTTTCTGAAATCCTCCTTGTTATCATTTCTTAAAGCACAATAGCATTTTATAATCATCATATACCACAACTTGTTCAGCCATTCTCCAGTTTCCAATTTTGGTCACCACAAAAAGCTGTTATAAATATTTTTGTATGAATAATTCCTTTTCCTTTTTTGATCTATTTGGGATTCAGATGCAGTAGGACCACAGCATTTGTAAGTCTTCCCAGTGGAAGCTTTGGTGATTTCTTTTATCTTGGTTAAGACCACAGAAGATATTTCTTCTGGATGGAAGCTTTTGGTCTCCTCTTTGTTCCATTTAAACCTGAGACCTGCTTCACTTACCACCACGAAAGGCCAATAATTCATGCCTGACTGAACTCATTGTATCATCAAATCTGTAACCAATTAAACACTTGTCATTACAATGATAGAGTTCATTGTAACTTGATTCTTTGTAGTATTATCAATTAAATGTTTTGTATCAGTAAATGTGTTGTAACTTAGGATGGTTGATACTATTTCCTTAGTCATTAGCTCCACTTTCACATGTTGGAGGCTAATGAAGAGTTAGAATAGTTGCTACTACGTTGAGTCAGTCATTTTATCATATTTGAATGTAAAGAATTTATCCTTGTTTAATCCTTTGGCATGGTTCATTCAGGGAAATCTTTTTTAGGTTTCTTTTCAATTTTTTTCAAATATTTTATGTTTCTATTTCAAAGTTTCTCCACAGTTCTGGTGTTTTCATTGGGAATGCTTAGAACTCTTCTATTTCATTAAAATAAATTTTTTTCCCCTTGTAGCACTAGACTTGGTTTTGTTGGGTAGTTATTCTAGGCCATGTGTCCATGTCCTTTGCCTTCTGGAATATCGTATTTCAAGTTCTCTGCTCCTTTATAGTGGTGACTGATAAATCATTGTCAGATTACTCCTCAATACTTGAATTCTTTCTTTCTAGATGTTCACAGTATTTTTTCTTTGACCCTGAAGCTCTGAATTTTGGCTATGATGTTCCTGGAAGTTTTCATTTTGTGATTTCTTTCGGGAGGTGACCAGTGGATTCTTTTTATTTCCACTTTGCTTTCTAGTTCTAAGAGCCCTGGGCTTTTAAGATCTGAGAGATATCTTAAGAGATACTTACTTTTTGTTCCTTTTTTATCCCACTTTTTGATAGTTTTAATATTTCTTGGTGCCTCATGGAGTCATTGGTTTCTATTTGGTCCATTTAATTTTGAAGGAGTTTGTTGTTTGGGCAAGGTTTTACACCTCTTGTGCCAAATTGTTAATTTCCTTTCTAGTTCTTTTTTTCCATAGGTCTCATTTCTTTGCCAATTTTTTCCTTAAATGTTCTCATTTAATTTATAAAATAATACATTAAAAATTTTTAAAGCTCTTGCTTCATCTTTTTTTTTTTTTAAACCCTTACCTTCCATCTTAGAATTAATACTGTATATTGGTTCCAAGACAGAAGAGTGGTAAGGACCAGGCAACGGGGGTTAAGTGATTTGCCTAGTGTCACACTAGGAGGTGTCTGAGGCCAGATTTGGACCTAGGACCTCCAGTCTCTAGCCCTGGCTCTTAATCCACTGAGCCAGCCAGCTAGCTTCCCCCTTGCTTCATCTCTTCCAGGAATTCTAGTTGAGTTTGTGCCCAAGCTGTGTTTTTCTCCAAAACACATTCCTTATAGATTTTTAGCAGTCATTGTCTTCTACTTTTGTGTCTTGAGAATCTCTGCCATCATATTAATCCATCATAGTGGGGTACTTTTTTGTTTTCTAGGTCCTGAGGCATTTTTGGAGGGAAAGTTTGGCCTGGTTTTGTTACTGCTTTCTTTGGGTATTGAATATTGAGTTATTTCAGAATTTTAGGGACAGGCTGTGAACCTACAAACTTTCAGTGCTCCCAAAATGGTCTGAATCAGGGCAAAATATGATTGCTATCTTCCTGGTCTGATCTCTGCAAATTCCTGACCTGGGATTAGGTTTGAGCAAGAGTAGATGGTTCTAATGATACATATATAATCCAGTGGAACTGCTTGTCAGCTTTGGGAGGGGGTTAGGAAATAGTTGGATGGGGGGAGATCATGAATCATGTAACTTTGGAAAAATATTCTAAATTTAAAAAAGACTGAAAAAAAGAGTAGATGGTTCTGGGCAATTAGGTGATACAATGGATAGAGTACTGGGTCTGTGGTCAGAAAGACCATCTTCCCAAATTAAAATCTAGCCTCAGACACTAGCTGTGTGACTCTGTACAAGTCACTTAACTTTGCCTCAGTTTTCTCATCTGTAAAATGGGATGGAGAAGGAAATGCAAAACCATTCTAGTATCTTTGCCAAGAAAACCCAAATTGGGGGCAGCTAGGTGGCTCAGTGGATAGAGATCCAGGTCTGGAGTTGGGAGAACCTGGGTTCAAATCTGATCTCAGATACTTCCTAGCTGTGTGACCCTGAGCAAGTCACTTAACCTCCATTGCCTAGCCCTTACCACTCTTCTGCCTTGGAACCAATGCATAATATTGATTCTCAGATGAAAGGTAAGGGTTTAAAAAAAAGGAAAAAAAAAGAAAACCTCAAATGGGGTCATGAAAAGTCAGATACAATTGAACAACAACAGACCCTACTAAGCCTAGCCCCATCAGAGCTTGAAAGCTCTGTTTGTTTTTTTCAAACCCTTACCTTCAGTGTTAGAACTGTTATTGTGTATCAATTTGGGATGGGGTCCTTTTTTGACCCATTTTACCATCTCTTTCTGGATGCTACTCCATTCCTTGTCTGACTCTGTCTTTAGTGTCTGAGGATTTCCCTTTCTGTGTCCCTAAATTGAACTGGGCTGGACAAATCTGACTTTCTGGATTTTCCCATCAGGATTTTATCTGGTGCATTTTCTAGACCTGTTAGGAGTTTGTGGAGAACTGCTCACTCCATTACTTCTTATCACTCTACCATCTTTGCTCTGCCTCCTTGCCTTTGATTTCTTAACACTTTAGCACAGGGCGGGGCACAGAATGGGCACTCAATACATGTTGAATTTTCATCCCCTTTGGGACATTTTCTGTTGCTCTTTTTTTTTTCTGTGCATTTATCAAGCACCTAATATGTGTCAGGCATGTACAGAGTACTGGGAATACATAAAAAGGTATAAACCAAATAATTGCTGCTCTCAAGGAGCTCAGCCTAATGAAGGAGACAATGTGAGAACAACTATGTACAAGTAATATGGTTATAATATATGATATAAACAATATAATCTATAATGCATTTTGTATTAATAATATAATATAAATGAAAATATAATCTAGAAACACATATATACAATAGACTATAATGTATACTACAATTATACTGTATGCATATATACATCATGTATATTATTTTATCACAATATATTATACATTATAGTATATATGTATACCATAATTATATCATACATCATGTATATGGTTTTATTATTTATTATACATTATAGCATATACGCATCCTATAATTGTATCATACATTATACACATATATTTATGTCAGTTTTACAATATATATTATAGCATACATTTATATCACATTATGCACATATATTACATTATAAATTATTGCATACATGTATATTATATCATTATAAATTTGTATATGGTTTTGAGTTATACATTACAGTGTGTGTATATCATTATGCATATATGTATGTTTTACATTTGACATTATAGCATATAGATACTATAATTGTATCTATTATGCATGTATCATAATGCATATGATTTTATAATATATGATACATTATAGGCTATCTGTATACTCTATAGCATACATTATGCACATGTATGTTTTAATTATATATTATGGTATATGATACAAAGTGTTGTTCTAGATTATAGTATTTATACTACAGTATACATCTATGTATAGGAATACACTTACACATGCATCCATATATATATATAATCAATTGTAGGTAACAGAGGGAAGGTACTGCCATTAGGGGGAATCTAGTGACATCATTAAAAGGGTGCCTGAGAAGCATGTTGGGAGGCCCCTTTGCTTGGGGAAGACCTGGCCTTGGGCTCAGGAAGCCCTGCACTCACTTTGGCCCCCTACACTGGCTGGCTGTGTGACCCTGGAGAAGTCATTTGGTTTCTGTCCGGTCCAGCTTTCTCATCTGTGAAATGGGTCTGGGGGCGCCGGCGCCCCCTCCCCCGCGCCTTTTAGTCTGTGTTGTATCTTGGGTCTCACAAACCCTGGCCATTACACTCTCCTGTCCGTCAGGGCCCAGTGCCCACGCTGTAGAGCCCGGGAAATGAATGTGGGCCAGCTTTGGCCACAGTACAACCAATTAGTGGTTAAGAGGGCAGTTTCCTCTTTAACATCCCGATCCATTAGGATAAAGCAGCCCACGGCAGCCCCCGCGGCCTGGACCGGAGACCAGCTGCCTGGCTGGCAGGCGGGCTGGGCGGGTCTGTCGCGCCGGCCCGATCTGGACGCTGGGCCCTGGGGCGGGAGGGGCGGAGGCAGGGGCGGAACGAACGTGCCGGGGCTGCGCTGCCGCGGGGCCGTTTTGCGGGTGGGACCAGGTGGTCTCCCGGGCAGCGGGGGCAGCGCCATGGCCGGCCGGCGGGTGAACGTGAACGTGGGCGTTCTGGGCCACATCGACAGTGGCAAGACGGCCCTGGCGCGGGCGCTGAGCACCACGGCATCCACGGCCGCCTTCGACAAGCAGCCGCAGAGCCGCGAGCGCGGTATCACCCTTGACCTGGGCTTCTCGTGCTTCTCGGTGCCGCTCCCGGCGCGACTGCAGCCGGGGCTGCCCCCACGCCCGCCCCCGGGGATCGCGCCACCTGCTGCCGAAGCCGCCGCCACCTCCGCCACCGCCGAGACCCAGACCGAGGCCGAGGCCGGGCTGTTGCAGTTCACGCTGGTGGACTGCCCGGGGCACGCCTCCCTCATCCGCACCATCATCGGCGGTAAGGGCGCGGGGCGGGGCCGGGCCGGGCCGGCTGGCGGGCGGGCGCGCGGGGGGGGGGGAGGGGGGGGGAGGCCCGCTCAGACCCTGAGCAAGCAGGGGGAAGGAGCGGAGCCAAGGAGGCCAGGCCCAGGAGCTGGGTTCAAATCCTGCCGCTTGCTGGGGGCAGGGCGAGGGCTCCGGGACCTTCCGGTCTGGTCCGCCCCTGATCAGACTGAAAAATGGACACCCCACACGATTGCCCAAGAAGTCGGTGCTGTAATTTCCCTTTTTTACAGAGGAAAAAATAGAGGACAATCAAAGTGAAGTGACTCACCCAGGGTCACACAGTTCAGAAAGGGTCCCCAGCTGGATTTGAACTCAGATCTTCTCAGTTCCAGGGCCAGCAGTGCTATTCGTCCTGCTACCCAGCTGCCCTCTACCATAGCACAGCACACCTTAATCCGTGATAATTTAACATCTTAACTTATAACATGTAAGAACATAGAACACAGCAGGGCACAATGCAAGGGTAACAACAGAGAACAAACTGGGTGTTGTTGTCATCACATGGCAGAGCATGGCCGCCTGTCAGAACATAGAACAGCACAACACACTGTACAGTCTGGCAGCCAAAAACCAGTCCCATACCGTATTGGCCAGTGCACTAGAACATGCAGGACAGATCCTGCGCAGAGCAAAATGGGTCCAATCTGACATCATGCCGTAGAGTGTGGCTGGCACGTGCTGGGATACAGAACACGTGACCTCGGCATCTGTATCACGTGACCTGCCACGCTGTGCCGGAGCAAAGCACGCACATGCCACAACATACACTCATTACACTGCAGGATACCAGATCATAACATATAACATATACCGTGGCATAGCATAACCACATAAGATGCCACAGCCTGTCACATCAGACATACCACGCCATGAGTGCAAGCTCTGCAAGCTTTGAAGGCTTCCACAGAAAAGGGTGCCCTCTTTGTTGTCCCCTGTGGCCATGGACAAGCCCTTTCTCCCAATGGGGCCTCGGGGTTCAGACTTTTCCTGCCAGGGATCACAGGCTTCTCAGTCTAGTGCTGACTACCTGAATATTTCCCTTCTCCCTCTGATTTATAGAGTAGGAAACTGAGGCACAGTGCAGTTAAGAGAGGACAGGTAGACCCTACCAGGAGGGACCTCCAGTCCTCCATCTCCAGAGCTAGCCTGCTTCCACTGGAGCCCAGCTGCCTCCCGTGATCTTCAGGGAATCATTCCATGTCCCAGGGCTTCGGTTCCCTCATCTCTACAGTGAGGAAGGATGGGGTAGTGGCTTTATTGACTCTGGAATTGGAATCAGAGTCTGGTTGGACTCTGGGCTTTGTCTGTAGCTGGGTGAACTTTGAACAAAATGTTTCATCTCTTTCAGCCTCTGTGTCTTCTGGCTTCCTGGGAAGGAATATGCTATAGAAATGGAAGTTATATCCCCCATAATTAGGCGACTCCCTTCTGCCACTTCTGTTCTTTGGTTTATAGAATCAACAAATGTTTTTTAATGCCTTCTGTGCTTGAGGCACTGTTCTGTATGCCTTAAATACACATATAAAAGGGACCCAGTTCCTGCCCTCAAGGAGCTTCTTATACTCACAGACAAGTAAATACAGGCTATATGTTCATCTGTGTACATGCATATAATGTGAACACCTGTTGATGGAGGTGGAAAGGTCTCTCAGAGGTGGCGGTCCCCGAGTTGAGCTGCACAAGTCAGGAGCCCGGGATTCAAGTTTAGCCTCTAATCCTTAACATACCAGCTGTGTGATTTTGGGCAAGACACTTGCCTTCTATGGGCCCCAGGGCCCCCATCTGTAAAACGAGAGGTTTGGAGTAGCTGGCCTTAGAGGCCCCTTCTAGCTCTAGCTCTCTTTGATCATCAGGGAACTGGAGTCAGGACAGACCTGGGTTTCAGCAGCGTTTCTGACTCTTGATATCTGTGTGACTGGGAATAAGCTATTTTCTTGATTCACAAATGAAATACTTGTACTTCAGGAGGTCTGCAAGTGTTTGACTGGTATATCCAATGACCATTATTATTGTTAGAGATCACTTAGTCCAATTCCTTCATTTAGCAGGACCAACTGCTTTAAGAGACAAATGACTTAATTCATTGGGTGAGCTAGGAGTTCTGACTCAGTGTGGTGGTGAGCTGTTTTCCACTCTGAGCTGTAGTAATATCTCTTGTGGGGACAGAGGCTGGCTAGAGCTGAATTCAGTGAGGGAGTTGGAGTGTTTGGTTAATGCCAGTGTATTCATAGGTGCTTAATCGGCTGTGTGGTTTGGAAAGGATGAACTAATAATTAACTGTACCATAAGGCAGGAGGTTTAACAATCCCCCATTTATTCCCTTTACTTAAGGAAGTACAAAGAAAAGGTTAGGGAAGGCTCTATCTCACTTACTTTCTTTTATCATCATTGACCAGGAGTCAAACCAGAAGTTGATGGGTCCCTTTTAGCCTGATCTTCCATTCCATAGCATTTTGGAGTTCCTGCCTTCATCCCAAGCAGTGGGATGAGAACAAGGTCTAAAAGAGAGAGCTCAGGCTAGTGAAGAGAACAGGAGAACTAGGCTTTAGGCCCTGCTTTGACAAGTTACTTAGAACCTTTAGTTTTGTCTTCTGGCTTTTGGGGATTGACTAGATACCTACTTTGCAGGGTTATGGAGAGGGTCATGTAGGTGAAAATGCTTTGGAATTGTAAAACTGTATCAGGATGCAAGGTGACTAGAAGATAAATGCTATTCATTTGGGGATATGGCTTATATACAAATATGAAATGGTTAGATAGTAACGTCTAAGCAAGTGTATAGTAATGGTATCTGTCACATAAGTAGATGTGGGAGAGTAAGAGATCAGCCTGTAGTAGCTTTAGTCTGGAAGGCTTTGCAGAGGAGGGAAGCACAGGCTCCACCTAGCAGAGAGGTAATTGGTGGCCTTAGCAATGGCCTGGAGACAAAGTAGTAGCCAGTTCAGCATTCTCTGCACTACTCCTGTACTACAGGTTAGGACTCATTACAGTGAGTACAGATATGATGAAACTTGGGGAAAGGAAGAAGATTTCCAAGCCTTGACTGACCCATTTATTTCAAGCAAAAGTCGTTGCAACAAGATTTCATGTCCACAGATGAATTTGAACATTTTATCATGTAATATTCTTAAATCTCTTTCCCTTGTGTTCACACTAGATTCCCATAATTCAGGTCCATATCATCCCTTGGCTGTTGGCATAGTCTTTTGCCTGGTCTCCTTTCCTCCTTCTCTAGTTCATCCCTTGAGGACCTGTGAAGGGATCTTCCCTTTTCATGGACCAGGGCAGCTACTTCCTTGTTCTTAGTCTCTCCTCAACTCTCCATATCATCTAGTCGAGAGACCACTGGTTTGATTGTTAGTGGACCTTGTTACTTAGTCCTACCTCTGACACCTTACATTGACTGTGTGAGAACTGGCTGGTTCTGTACTTTTTGTTGAGTTTCTTCATCTGGGAAATAAACAAAATACTTGGACTGCCTATTTCATGGCTTTTGAAGAAATTTGCTGAATACTACAAAATACAACGCAAGTGTGAGCTATTGTTAGGATTTCCTAAATAAACACAAACTATCTTGTTTGGCATTTAAGGCTCTTTATAATTGGGCTTTTCCTGAAGTTTCCAGCCTTATCTTCTATCACTTCCTTTCAAGCTCCTGAGTTCTGGTCAGACTGAGCTTATTGCCAATTCTTTTTTTAAAAAATTTATTCTAGCCTCTTACCAACCATGCGCTTGCTGTCTTAGGTTTGGAATGGATTCAGTTTAACAAACATTTACTAAAGTCCCTGATGATGGTGATGATAGCTGATGTTTATGAAATGCTTGAAGCTTTGCAAGGCACTTTGTAAAGGTTCAGATCTTGCCTTTAACACTTAATACCTGTGTGGCCCTGAGCAAGTCATTCATCTACCTTAGGCTTCAGTTTCTTCATCTGTAACTGGATTAGATGCCTCCAGCTCTAGGTCTGTGATCCTTCGACCTTACCCTTCCATTTGTTCTTTAGCCAGCTTTGTGAGATAGGTGCTATGAATGTTATTATCCCCATTTTTAGTAGAGGAGAAAATGAACTCAAGAGATGGTAAGTGATGTATCAATGATCACACAGATATTAACTGTCAGTGGAAGAATTCCAGTTCAGATCTTTCCTCAGTACCACAATGGTTCCATACTATGTATAAAACTCTGTTCTAGGTTCTAAATTATGCATGAAGATCAAATCTTATTTTTTCTAAAGCCTTTAGTGTGGTGAGGGGATATGACATATACAAATAACAATACAGAAATCCTACTCTTCTAATATCTTTTTTGAAATCTTCCTTCTTCTGGGAGCACAGGATTAAATAAACATCTAGTACCCACTATGTTAGGCACTGTCCTTTTACAAATATTACAAATCTCATTTGATCCTCACAACCCTGCCAGGTAGGTGTAATTATTATCCCCATTTTACAATTGAGGAAACTCATACTAACAGTTGTTAAATGACTTGCCTGGGATCACTTATGCAGATAATATCTGAGGCTGGATTTGAACTCAGGCCTTCCTGACTCCAGTTATAGTGTCACCACTACAATACCAGTCGTCAAGATCTACCTCAACTGCCAACTCCCCTTCCTTGATACTTTAAATATCTCCCTCCTCCAGTTTCTCATACCACTCAGCCTTCTCTTAGGTACTTGTAATCTAACTTGTATTTTAGTGATTTGTTTGTGCCCTTTCCCTTTTTACTAGATTGTTAGCTCCCCGTGGGGCTAAGAGGCTTTTTCACTTTTGTGTCTTCCACAGTTCCTGGGACAGGGCAGGGCATGTATCAGTAGTCACATTTTTTTTTTTTTTGGTCCAATTGGATTGCAATGGTGTTTAACCTGTAGCACTTTTTTAAAAGGAACAGATTCTTCCTATTGCCAAAATGTTCTGCTCATGAATTCATCTTGATTTTTTTTTTTTTTTTTTTTTGCTTCTCTATGGTGATATATCATGAGAGACTTTCTATTCAGATTAGATTTTAGTATATGGTCTGGTTGAACTGGGATTGTTGCACTATGTGCATTTTCTCTGCTTTTCCTTAAGTAGGTTAATTTTCTGTCTTCCTTTTCAGGGAAATGGTTGAAAAGCTGAAAATTCCCTTTATACTTTTTAGTTATCCACAGTATTGGAGGAATTTCAAGAGAACTTAGGTAAATTAAATATTGTAGTAATTCCAAACCTCTTGATAAACATTAACTTCTTGAAATTCTGAACTTTTAAAGGGACAATAAAAGCTCAAATTTGAGTGTATGGGTTTGAAGAAATAAGGATAATCAATTGTTTTTTCTTCTTCTTTTTTTTTAAACCCTTCCCTTCCATCTTAGAATCAATACTATGTATTGGTTCTAAGGCAGAAAAGCTGTAAAGGCTAATGAGGGTTAAGTGACTTGCCCAGGGTCACACAGCTAGAAGGTATCTGAGGTCAAATTTGAACCCAAGATCTCCCATCTCTGGGCTTGGCTTTCAATCCACTGAGCCACCCAGCTGCCCCCAATTCTGTTTTTTGTTTTTGTTTTTGTTGTTACCATACATGCTGTATTTGTACATGAAATGGTGCTCCTGAGGCTTTTCCCAGTAGTGGGTCAGAATTCCTACTGACCCAGACATACTCTTTCACCGGATCTCCCTTGTAACATGTTTACAAAATTGACTGATTTGGGAGAGGAGTGCTTTCTCACTCTTTGTAGAATAGAGGAAAAACTACTGTTAACAAATTATGGCATCTCAGCAGCTTCCAGCTTAACAACTGAAAATTCATACATTTCTCAAGCATCCCATCCAGCATCAGTTTCCTTTAGAGCAAGGGCTTTTAACCTGAGATCTGTGAACTTTTTTTTAAACCTTTACTTTTTGTTATAGTAACAACTCTTAAGACAGAAAAGCAAGGGCTAAGTGACTTGCCCAGGGTCACTTAGCTAGGAAGTGTCTGGGATCAGATTTGAATCCAGATCCTCCCAACTCCAGGCCTGGTGCTCTATCCACTGTCCTGCCTATTAGCCCTCAAACTTTTTTTTCTTTTAAACATTTTGATAAGTGTATTTCAATGCAAGATTTTGTTTTATACATTTAAGAACATGATTCTGAGCAGAGTTCCATAGGCTTCACCAGACTACTCAAGGGAGCCATGATACAGAAAGGTTAAAATACTCAGTTTGAGTGATTTTTCTATGGAGCAATCTTTGGGAACCTTGTGAGATGATAAAACTTACCTAAAAAGGCTTCCAGAGCAGATTATCTAAAATATTATGTAATTAGAAAGTCTTATCCTTGTTGTTGCATGAGAGGCGGCTGTGGAAAAATGGAAGAGAGATTGCATAAGAAGACATGAGACCTAGTCTTGGCCTTGGTACCTATTAGAGTTTTGATCTTAAGTTACTTCCTTTCTTTGGATCTCAGTTTTCCTCTCTGCAAAATGAGTGGAGTGGTTGAGATGGTCTCTGAGGCCCATTCTTGCTGTAAATTCTAATGTATCTTTGATACATTTATTCTATCTTAAAATTAAAACTATATTTATGAAATAAAAAAAACATAAAGCATTTTAATAAAAACAGATACATTTTTTTTAACATCGACAGCCATCAATTTTTTTTAACCTACCTAGAATTTACAGGGAATATTTTTGGCTGAAAATTTAGCACTAATTCGTGGAGAATGAAAATAGTAATTCTTCTAATTAGCATGGCCTTGATCTATTTGATTTCTATTTGATTTATTTTAGAGTATACATTTTTAAAGGTTGTAGCTTTGAAAAGTTTTCTATTTGATTTATTTTAGAGTATACATTTTTAAAGGTTGTAGCTTTAAAAAGTTTTTGTAATGAACAATCTAAACACTCAGGTTGGGGTGAGGGATTTAGTCATTCTTAATTTGACTCCAGCTGGGAAGAAGAGGTTCAAAACTCTGTTATCTTGGCCTTGAAATTGACAGCCTTTTGGTGGCTGCAGGGCTAAAACAGCTGATTTTGGATCTTTTGTTCTTATTGTTAATGAACAGCACACCTGCCTGCTAGCCACGGTTTTCCCAAGTAGGAGCCTCTCTCTACCTCCTGCTTTACCTTCCCCCTAGTTAGAGCACTCTCTGGACATGGGCAGAAGCCCCTGAGCATAAACCCATGGGAGGAGATGAAATCTACAAAAAGGTACATTAGTCTAATCCTGTGGTCCTGCTTAGAGGAAAAATAAGTAAATATATCAGAGATTTTAAATGATTTTGGGAGGGAGTTTACTTTGCTTTTACTGAATAACTGAAACCCTTTACATTAGCATTGGAAAAGCACCTGTCCAATCAGATCATGGAGTATGTCCTGTTAATGGCCAGTTGTTCGTCTTCCAGGTATCATTATGACTTAGACAAAATCTTGTTTAACTGAGTTCATTTTATTCCTCAAAGATTGCTCTTTTATTCCCTTCTTTAACTCATATGGTACACAGCTCTGAGGTCTGCTGACAAAGCTTTGTAGGGGAGAAGGAATGATGAAGCTTTTGGTCACTGTAAAGCAAAGATTTGCAGTTCAAAACAGCTGAAATCCCTAATGCTGAATAACTCCCAGGTCTTTGTTTTGTATGTGTAAAAGGGAGAGTTGTTCAGTTATTTCATATTCTTTGTGACTCATTTGAGCTTTTCTTGGCAAAGGTACTCAAATGGCTTGCCATTTCCTTCTCTTGCTTATTTTACAGATGAGGAAATCAAGGCAAACAAGGTTAAGTGATTTGTTCAGGGTCATACATCTAGTACGTCAGATTTGAACTTAGAAAGATGAATCATCTGACTGCAGGCTCAGGGCACTATCCTCTGCACCACTTAGCTGTGTTCCTTTCTGATAATCAGCACAATTGTAAGAACTATACTATAGAGTGGGTCATTTGAAGATTATCCATCAAATACTCTTTTTCATGAGACTTTGTGTCAGAAAATAATAAAATGTATTTGATATTCAATTATAGCATACATGGGAATTTGTCTTAAGATAAGGAGATACTTTAAAAAAATGATGTCAGAGCATTGAAGTTGGACTGCCTTTGGCCATCTTGAAATTTCTCTCCCTCAGAAGAGGAAACTGAGGCTTCTATAGGGGAAGACCCCGAGCTAATGAAGTATAGTTCTGTTGACTCTCAGGCATTGCTCATTACTATATCCTCCACATTCAGACCTATTAACCTCTCTGTTTCTCCCAGCCCTAAGATACATGGCCCAGTATTTCCATCTGGGGACATATGGGCCTGGTCTCATTCAAGGACACATACTTCACTTCCCTTAGAGATCTGCTGCTTTAGAGTTCCACCTCCTAGTGAAGGGAGGACTTTAATTTTTCCTTATGTTACTCCTTACTAAATCTCATTACTGTCAATAGGAGTTATGTGTGCAGTAGAAAGTAGATGTTTTTCATGTTTAACTGAAAGTTCCATCCCTTTCTGTAGTGCCATGTCAGACTTGAAAGTGGTCTTGGTTTCCTTAGAAGTTTGTTGCCTTTTGGTTGTCACTAGGTTCCAGAATTCATTTTGTTTGCATGCATATAGCTTTTTCTGGTGCAGGGCAGTGGATGACCTTGCTATACTTTTGATGACATTTCCTGAACAGGACCTCATTGGAGCTGAAACCCTCGGTTTAAATTAATGCAGAATATTTGAGCAGGAACCCAAACAGAAGAAAAATGAAAGCAGGTAGTCATATTTCATTCTGTTTGGGTACATTTTTCTTCTTATGGGGCTTGCCCTTGAGAACAAAACATATCAAGTGTTAAATCAAAGAATTTTTTTAGAGTCATGCTATGAATAGAAAATAATGCAAAGATGTTTGCTGTTTTTGAGGCTGGGTGTTTAGCTGGAAGGTTAGAATCAAAGTCAGAAGGAAATCAGAAATAGCTTTTTAAACCATAATAATACCAATTACATTGAAAGTTTTCATTTTAACACCAACTTTGCTTTATCCTTTACATTTCTTGAATTGTACACAAGCCTTAAGCCTACCTTTTCCAGGATACAATAACATTTGCTCAAGCATTCTTGAGAGTTACAGATAGTTCTTATTTTGTCTAAAATTGATATTATACAAATTTGACTTTATGTAAAGAATTAGGAAAGAAATATGCATTCCCCAAAAAGCACCTATGTTAACTTTACTGACAGTATTATGCTTGCTCTCTCTCTCTCTCTCTCTCTCTCTCTCTCTCTCTCTCTCTCTCTCCCACTGTCCCACTCTCCCTTTCCCTCCCTCTTCTTTTGCCCTTTCACTCAACGCTCTGTGATTTCCTATCCCACAAAAAAAACCCCTAAAATAAAAATCTCCAAGTAAAAGCAGAACATACAATGCCAAGAAACTGCCATTGCCACCATGGTTGAATAGGGAACTTAGCTTGAGATGTCCAGTGTGTACCCCTTCTTCCCCCCATGTGCATTTCTCTAACTTGTGTGTGTGTCTTTCTTCTGTCCTTCCAAGTTCCATGTGACTGACCCTGGTTCTGGCTTATTTGTCTTCCTGTTTTTTTTCTCTGGCCCTTGCCCCAGACCCCTCCGTGTTTTTGAACTATGTCCCAGCCCTCTCCCTCCATTGGTCCCTTTCCTGTCTTCCTCTTCTTCCTTCCCCACTTCTGTGAGCAAATTCACTTTTTATATAGAGGTCTCTAGTACAATTTACTTACATAAAGTGAGAATAGTCTGTATGTACAAATGATCTCTTTCTCCCTTCCTTCCCTCTCTCCTAGCTAACATCAAACCTTGAGGTGAATGATTTCTATTTACGGGTTTCTCTTTACCAAATTTGGTCTATGATTTGATTAAAACAGTGACATTTGTAGTCAGCTATGGCTTTCCTGTTCTTGATGCCCATATAGTTGTGGTGATAAGGTATAGTATTCATCTCCAAAGTTGTCTGGGTGACTTGAATGGATAGCATAATCTTTGCCTTTGTAGGCAGGGTGTGGAGTCTTGTTTTCTTCTTTCCACTCTGGACTTGGACCTCAGATCTTACTTGACTGTGCAGCTGGTAGGGGAATTGCCACTTAAGGTAATGTAATTCTTGCCAAACACTTTATGATACATTCTCTACTCTTACAGAATTGATCTCTGCACAGTCATTGTTTTGAGAAAAGAATAGAGGTCAATCTCTTGTGAACAGTAGTGATTGTTGTTCTTTCCACAGCTCTGGGTGTTTTGCTGTGAAATTAGAGGGCTTAGATTGGAATCCTGACTCTGTTCCTTACTATTTGTGTGCTCTTGGACAAGCAACAATGTTTGGACTCAGTATGACCTTTCCATTGCTTACCAGCCATGTCACATTGGACAAGTCATTTAACTTCTTAACTTTAAAATGGAGAGAACCAATCTCACAGAGATATTTTGAGGATGAAATGATATAAAGACTTTGTAAATCTGAAAATGCTGTTTATGTGTAGGCTAGTTATTTCAGTAAGTATCTCTGTAAAATCAAGAGGTTGGACTAGATGCTTTCCGAGGTTCCTTCCAGCTGCCAAGATGATGAGTTTCCTTGATAGCTCTGAGTTACTAGTAAGTTCAGAAAAGATCAGGACATAATCAGGTCTCTTTGGACCTGTAATTTGTTTGCTCCTTTAAAAGATGGGCAAGCCTTTCTAATGAAAAATTATTTATTAAGCCCTTACTCTATGGTAAAAGAATTGTGTTAAGCCTTAGGGACACAAATAGAAAAGCAGAGAAAGTCCCTGCCATCAAAGATCTCTCATTCTAATGGGAAAGACAACACATTCAGGAGGTCAGGAGGTACTAGTTACCAGTCAGGTGGAAAGGCTCCTTGAACTTTAAAGTGCAGGGGCAAAAGCACATACAAACTGTGAGAAAGGGAGAGGAAGGGATGAGAAGATTTAATTCTGGGGAGAACTGGAAATGGATGAGCCCGTGGCTTGGTCCAACAAATACCATCTGACCTTTTGGTCCATTCCTGCTTTCCTGGACTTTGAAACTGTATCAGCATCATAAGGAAAACTCTGGCTTCTACTTCTGTTATATTTTCAATTAGGTTATTTTGTTTGTTTTTTTACTTGTCAATTTCACTTTCTTATATCTTGAGATTATTAGCCCAGCATTGCTTCAGAGTTTTCTTTGTTGGATGGATGATGAGAGAGGTGAGTGGAACAGTTAATGGCAGCGATTCCTCCTTGGCAGAAGAAAAAACAACTTTTTCTCCTTGAGGAACTTGACTTTACCTCTTTTCCTATCTCTTGTGTTATGATGGTGATGCTTCTCTTGCTTTGGTGCCTTCAGGAAGACTAAAGTAATTTCTTTTCCTAACCTACTTCCTGAGGATGTTTATTTAGGAGCACACACACAGGTGTTACCTAAAGATAAACCTAACATTTTTTCCTTTTAAAATTGTTACCTGAACTTTTAGAGTTGTCTCAGGCTGCCTTAAGAAGTTGCTTTATCTGGTTCTATCAACTTCCTGGACCTTTAGCACAACTTTATTCCAGAGAACTTGGAGTTACTCAAAGCTTAGGTTCGATGCTCAAGGTCATATGTGCTAGTGTCCTGATCTTCAGACACCCCCTTCCCGCACCCTTTTAAAGAAAATTGCTTCTCTTGTAGTTATCATATCTGCATAAACTTAATAGCCATTATTAGGGACTCGAAATAACTCTTGAATTTTCTCTTATTTAGCAGTTCAAATTCATTATTCCATTAGATCCTTAGAACAAGCCTTTGAAGTAGAAGTAGAAGTATTACTTCAGTTTTTATACAGAACAGTTAGTGATTTCCCCAATTTTACATAGTTTATAAAGGAGAGAGTCAAGAACTAAAACTTAGGTCTTTTGATTTATAATCTAACGGTCTTTCTTTTCCACTGTGCTGGAATATTGCTTATTTACCAAATTGACCCTGTGAACTCTATGAGGATGAGCCAGGGGGACTTGAGGAAAGAAATGGAAATTCATCTTGGATGTTTAAGACAGGGTCAGACCTGATACTGAGATAGGGCCAGAACACTTCTCTTCTACAGCAGTTAAGTAATGATGGTTTGGTCAGGCATATGCTATAGGCCAAGAATAGAGTTTCTGATTTGGTCCATTAACTGAGGGAAAAAATAATTTTAGAGCCTTAGGCAAATATTTCACAAACTTAAAGCAATATATAAATGGAATCGTTAGTGTTATAAACCATCAAAGAGGATGGAAAAATCCAGAGATTACATGCTGGTTGCCAAGTCAGTGTGAAAATTGCCATTGTTTCTACTTTTACAACATTTGAATACGTTATATTGGAGTTAGGGGATGTGTATTAACAATGAAAAAGTTAACCCAAGAAAACTATAGGCTGGTTCTGTCTCTTTGAATCACAGGTTTTCTACTCCTGCCTTGGGTCTTGGTATGGGTTGTCAGCTTTCTGGGATTATAGCAAAATAACCATCATCATCTTGAGAAATTCTAGACTAGGAGTCATCTTCCACCTTCAGCACACTTACCTCCAGCAGCGTCTTGAACCGCTCCAAACGGGGTTCAGCCTCAGGGGAAGTTTGCCTGCTGAGAGGTTAGACAAGTTAATCTTCCAATAGAAATTCAATCCTTAGATTTCATTTTAAGGCCACTTTGCCATAGCAAAGTAGTTTAACCAGTAGCAGATTTCTGACTCACTGATGGTTAATTTCATGCCCTACAGAGGGTCAGCACACTAATACCGGAGTACATGGTGACCTCAGAGGAGCTCACCCCCCACACAGCCACTGCTTTTGTGTGCTTTTAGAGAATCTGTTTCTAAACATTCTTAATCAAGTTGATTTCAAAATGAAACAACTTTTCAAAGAACATTGAAAAAAAAGATATAAAATTCAGCCCCTTCCCCCTAAACTCGTTTCCCCCCCTTTGCTCCATGAAGTTCAAAGGGCCATTCTGTATGGGGGGTTTTATGCTGGGAATCTTCAGCTTGACCTTGGTTGTTGGAGGAAATTTGAAGACACTTGTAGCTGAGTAATTCTTTTGCCTCTGTGAACCTTTAACCCCACAGCTTCAGAATCCCTGCTTCATTGTCACCTTTGGTTGCCATTCTTGCTTTCAAAGGGCATTGTCTTGTGTGTCTGTTTCCACTTTGCTACTGGAGGTCTTTTAAGTAAGGCCATTAATTCAGACCTGATACTGAGATAGGCCCAGAACTTTTGAACTTGTACAAGAGCTTCAGGATCAGGAAATGAGCATGACACAAGCCCGTTGCATTGATTAAATTCAACATACACTTATTAAGGTCCTACTATATGCGTGGCCCTGGAATTACAAAGATGAAAACCATTATGACCCTTGCTTTCAGTCAGTAAACATTTAGTAAGCTCCTACTCTGTGCCAGGCACTGGGCTAGGTGCTGGGGGTATAAAGAAAGACAAAAGACAGTCCCGGCTCTCAAGAAGTTCTCAGTCTAATGGCAGGAACTATATGAAGACAACTATGTAAAATAGATGTGGATATAAAGGATATAGCTGTTGGCAATTAGGTGGAACAGTGGATAAAGTGCCAGGCCTGAAGCCAGGAAGACTGAGCTGTGAGTTCAAATGTACCTTAGATACTTTCTAGTTACATGACCCTGGGCAAGTCACTTAACCCTGTTTGCCTCAGTTTCCGCATCTGTTAAATGAGCTAGAGAAAGGAATGATAAACCCCTCTAGGGTCTTTGCCAAGACAAACTCAAATGGGGTTATGAAGAGTCAGACATGACTGAAACTATTGAACATCAAGAACAAGATATGCAGTTTGAGATGTGAACCTGTAGGTTAGAAGAGAGGTTAATATCCTGGATAATTAGATTGAGAATAGTCAGCATTGAGATAATAACCGATTCCATAGGAGCCGATGAAGTGAAATAGCATAGAGAGGAAAGAGAAGAGTACCCAGGACAGAGCCCTGGACAATACCTGCAATTAATAGGCATGACCTGGGTTAAGATCTGGCAAATGAGTCTGAGAAGGGCATTCAGACATGTAGGAAGACAGTCAGGATAGAGCAGAGAAGAGAAAGGCAAGAAAAAGAGAGTAACGGACAGAATCAGTGGCTGCAACGAGTTCAAGAAAGACAAGGATTGAAAAACAGTCATTAGATATGGCAATTTCGAGAGCATTGGTAATTTTGTAGAGAGTAGTTTTGGTTGAATGATGAGGTCAGAAGTCAGACTTCAGAGAGTTATGGAGAGGAAAGGAAGTGGAGACATCGATTACAGACAGCCTTCTCAAGATTAGCCCAAAAGGGAAAAAGATTTGGGATAATAGTGGAGAAGGATGGATCAAGTGAGGGCTTTTTTGTGTTTGGGGAGAGAATATAGACCTATTTGTCTATAGTTGTAGGCAGTAGGGAAGCAGCCATTAGATATGGAGAGACAAAAGAAATGAGAGAGGCAGCAGTCTGCTAGAGAAGATGGGATCATTTTTACCCGTAGAGGGATTTTCTTTAGAGAAAGGGTCCTCATGTAAAATAGCAGTGAAGGAGAAGACAGTGGCAGCAGGCATCTGGTGATGGGAGATGAAGAAGAGAGAAGAGAGAGCTCTTAGAGAATGGTCTGAAATTTTTATTTTTTTTTAGTGAAATATGAGACAAGGTTTTCAACTAAGAGGGTGGAGGATTAGAGGAGGAACCATGGGAGGTTTGAAAAAATATGAAAAGGCCTGGAAGAGTTGCTGTGGTGAATGGGAGCAGTGATGGAATGGCATTTCTCCTCTTCTCTGGAAGGAAAGAGGCCAGTGCTTGGTGGAGTGATGTTTCTTTTCCTACAGAAGGCAGGAGAGTAGGCAAGAGACCTGGCACTATGGAATGGTGTTTTCTCTCCTTTCTCCAAAGGCAGGAGACTAGGGATGAGTTTCTCAAGAAATTTGCAGTCTAATAAGGATTTATGGCATGTTTATGAAGCATGTTATTAGAATGGCAAAACAGAAGTATTATAAGAAAGTTTGAGGTTATATGGTTAGTGCATGCTTTATAGAGGAAGGGGCACTTGTAGTGGGTCTAGAAGGAAGCAGAAGGATTTCAACAGTGTGAATGTGGAAGGAATACTTTCATGTACAAGTTGGGAAGGACAAAGAGGGGGATGGCTGCATGGACATGAATGATGAATGTGGGGCCAAAAACACCCCACAAGATAATTAATTCCAATAGCGCAAATAAAGACAATATTAGTGACAAAACTGAGACTAAATACAATGTATAAGTTAAAAGGACACATCTTTCCTTTCTACCAATCACAATCATGTTATTAAAAAATCCTGCTAAACTCAGTGTCTTTTACTTGTTGGGAAGTGTATATTATCAAAAGTATATAAAAATATCTGGAGGCGAGAAAGGATAAGACTTAAGATTAAGTAAGTCAATAGTTTAGTTGTTGCTTCAAGTTGAGGTGTCAAATACACAGCCCATAACACTCCTGACTGCATGGGAAATATTTCACAAAATAAATAAAAATACAAAAATATAAATAATGTTACGTTAAAAACTAAGTCAATATAGAGCCCATGGGGATTCTTATTTTTGGTTTAGCGACTCCCATTTCTATTTGAGTTGGGCACCTTTGGCTTATAGATATGAAGCGGAATACTGTACTGTAAAATCAAACTAGAAAGGGTAAATTGGAGCTGGGGTCGTGAGGGTTTTCAGTAAATGAGAAGCCAAGGAATGTGTATCTTCATACTGTAGCCAGTAGGGTGCCATCGATGATTTTTGAACAAGGACGTGACATTGCTTATGTCCATGCATTGGGAAGATTATCTTGGCAATTGCTTAAGGAATGGTTTTAAAGGAGAGAACTTCAAGGCCAGAGATTAGTTAGGAGACTATTCTCTTAGTCCAGGTGAGCAATAAGGAGGGCCTGGACTAGGGTAGTGGTAGAGAGGAAGGATGGAATGAGAGAGATAGTATGAATGTACAATTGGTGACTTGGCAAATGATCAGTTGTGAGGAATTAGAAAGAAAGAAGAGTCAAAGATTTACTCTGAAATTTTGAGCTTTGGTAGTTGAGATGATGTTGAAATATTAGCAGAAATAAGGAAATTGAGAGAAGTGAAGTAGATTAATGGAAGGGAGTTCTCTCCCCCCCACCCATGTTCATATCATCCCATTTATATTATTTGTATCCTAGTGTGTGATTTGAGACCCCCAAAACACACCTTTGAGAAAAAAGTATTGCGCACCCAAATCGTCCCTTAGTTCATGGGACATGAGTGCCCTAGCTATACAGCATTCCAGAAATTCAAGACACTTATGAACTTGGATGGGGTACAGGTCTAAGTGAATTTAGGGTTTCAGATAGTCTTAAATAAATACAGTGTGATGCAAGAGGCTTCCAGGGTGGGGAGCATATGTATAAGCACAAGCTAGCCTAGGTATAAAGGGGCTGGTATTCCAGCTGCCCTAGGGGAGTCCTGAATTCAATGAGATAATCTCTGTGCCTGGCACATAGGAGACACTTAAAAAATACTTGTTTCCTCACTCTGAAGAGCTCTGAGCCTTCTAGTCTGCTGCTAAGTCTTGTCCCTCACCCCATTTATTGATCTCTCTTGGCCTTTCTTTCCTCTGTCTCTTTTACCCCTTTGTCCTGTCTACCCACGTTGAAAATAGCTTTGATTGTGCTTTGACAGAGGAAGTCACAAAAAACATGTGACTGGGACATAGAATACTTTAAATATGAAAGTAGAAGAATAGTTAATTCAGTTCAACAGGGGTTAAAATTATGTTTGTTAATTTACATTAAGTATACTTTATATTAAGTATAGTTACAAAGCATCATCGTGAGGCATTGGATCAAGGGAAAGTTTCCAATCAGCACAGGCTTTTTAAAAAAGTTCAACTTTTTCAGTTATCTCTTTCTCCATCTGCCCCACTTTCATCAAAAAAGAAAACAAACACAATCCTTGTAACAGACATTGGGCTTGTAAAGAATAGACTTTGTAAATGGGAGATGACTTCTTGTGCTCTATCTACATGAGCCATGACAGATGTTCAACAAAGCTGGATCATCTGAGCACTGCCTTGTTACAGAGGGATTCTAGGATGGTAGATTTAGACTGGAAAGGACTTGAGAGGGCCTTTCGTCCAGCCCTCTCATTTTACGGTGTCTTGGTTAAGGTCCCACAGGTAATACTTAGCAGAGCTGGGATCTGAACCCAGGTTCTCCGGATTCAAATCTAGTACTCTTTCTATTAGGCTTGATGACCTGATCTAGATTTTCTTTGTAATAGACACCCTCTTTTTTAGCCTTCTGATTCTGGGTAACTTAAGTTTTCAGATCCCAGCTTTCACTGCCCTAAGTTAGGGCTCATAGAGAGTACTGAGATAGGTTTGGGACCTCGTGGGTGGTTTGAGAGAAGGAGAGGACTATTGTATTAGCTCGCATTATTTGCAGTAGCTAGTCATTTATTCATTCCACTAACATTTATTTAGTAACTTATGTGTAAGGGACTGTGTTTAGGCTCTGAGCACACAAAGATAAAAAGTGAAGTAGTTCCTGTCTTTAATGTGTTTGCATAGGGGGCTGAATGGGGGAGGGAGAGATGCAACTCCCCCAACCTCCCCCCCCCCACCCCCTTAAGTCCCTGTAATATGCCAGAGAATTTAACTGATGCTAATGACTCACATTTATGTAATGTGCCTGGTGGCTGACAAAACACTTGACATACATCATGCCATTTGATCTCCACTATAATCCTGAGAGGTGGGGTGGCAATTGCTAGGATTGTATTCCAGAGGAGGTAAATGAGGGGCTGAGGAGTTAATTACCTGGTCCTGGAGCATAGAGTTGGTGTCTGAGCTGGGGCTCGAATCCACACTCCCCCACTTCATTCCACATCTAGTACCTTTCCCAACTAACACCTGCTGTTTCCTAAGGGAGCAGTGCTTCTCCTGATAACATTTAGGTGCCATTTTTATAGATTTCTGAGCACTTGTATGTGGTCATCACGTTTGGTTCTTACAAAGGTCTTGTGAGTGAAGCAGGCAGGGAATTATTATTCCTGTTTTCTTGGCTAAACATTGAGACTCATCCAAGGTTACATGGTAAGTAAGTGTGGAGTTGGGACTTGAAACTAGGTTTTTTTCAAAAGAGATTTTTTATTGATACTTTGTTTATATTGTTTTTAATCCTCAAATAGCAGCCCGCCACTTCTCTGTATCAAAGAAAAACAGTTTAGCAAAACCTGTCTATTCAGTGTTCTTTCCATGAAACCATGTTTTGTTATGTGGAAGGACATATCCTATACCTTGACTATTCTGGAATGTCTGAGGCTTATCTGGTGGGAAGTTAAGTGTGAAATTAATGCAGGTGGATGAATAATGAGACAAGATATATTTATTCTCCCTTTCTCAGAAGTCCGTTCGATGTTGTTATATCTTGGGATTAAATCAAACAGTTTATTCTGATCTAGAGTGACTGTGAGGTCTGCCCTAGACCTGGATCTTTTCAGATGTGGAGGATCCTGGGAGCTTAAGTTGGACTTAAGGTATACTCTTTTTTTTTTTTTTTTTTTTTTAAACCCCTTATTTTCTGCCCTAGTAACAATTCTAAGACAGAAGGGCCAGGGCTAGGTAAATGGGATTAAGTTATTTGCCCAGGATTACAAAGCTAGAATGTGTCAAGAAGCCAAATTTTTTAGCCTAGATCCTCTTATCTCCAAGCCTGGTGCTCTATCCTCTGTGCTACCTTGCTACCCCTTTAGGTAAACTCTTGAAGGTGATATAACGAGACTCTGGACTTATACTGTAAGAAACCCAAACTCTCTGAAGGTTTCTATTGACTAGACCTGACTTAGACCAGGACTGGACCAATGGGACTTCTTTGGACTGGGTGGATTCTTTACATCTAACCCCATCCCTAGGTCAGCCTATAACAAATCTATCTCCATGCATCCAAGAATGGATTGGGGACCAGTTACTTTGCTTTTTGCTTCTTTCAAATTTTTCCATTTTTTTAAACCCTTACCTTCCGTCTTAGAATCAATACTGTGTATTGGTTCCAAGGTAGAAGAGTGGTAAGTGTTATGCAAGGTGGAATGGGTGTTAAGTGACTTGCCCAGGGTCACACAGCTGGGAAGTGTCTGAGGCCAGATTTGAACCTAGGACCACCTGTCTCTAGGCCTGGCTCTCAATCCAATCAGCCACCCAGCTGCGCCCCCACCCCCCTCCAATTTTTCCATTCTTTAAGGCATGATGTTAAGCACTGAGGATGTAAAGAGAGGCAGAAGCATGGTCTCTGCACTCAAGAATCTCACCTTCTAATGGAAGAGACAATGTACAAATTGTAGTGCTTAAGCAATTTTTAAGTGTTATTCAGAAGGCAAAAATTTTAGGACACTTTCCTTTAACAAAATCTTTTCTGAAGTCTTGATTGAATTATATGAACTTTGTGTTTCTAAGGCATTATTGTTGTTGTTGTTGTTGTTGTTCAGCCATATTCAGTTGTGACCCTCATTTGAGGTTTTCTTGGCAAAGAGACGGATGGTTTGCTCATTCCCTTAACCATTTTATTTTATAGATGAGGAGTCTGAGGCCAACAGAGTGAATTGACTTGCCCAGGGTCACACATCTAAGCGTCTGAGGCCAAATTCAAACTCATGAGTCTTCCTGACTCTGGGCCTGGCACTATCCACTGTGCCACCTAGCTGCCTAAGGCACCATTGGAGAGACTTAATAATACAGAAGCACTCTGTTCACCTCAATGAAAGAAATGATGATGTTAACAAATAGGGCTGAGACAGGGTAGATAGAAGTAGAATAGTAAGCCAAAAGCTCCATAGGAGTCATCCAAGAATGTTTTTTCTTTTCCAAAATTAAATGGAATATCACTTCTAGGAAATGCCTTTTCATATCAAAAGGAATTCTGCGACTTTGGTGTAGATTTCTTAGATAATACTTCCTAAAAAAACCCTTTCAAAATAACACCTTCACTCTGGCGCCTAACAGATTGTTTCTCTTCACAATGTATTTTTTCCTTCCTTTCCTCTTTGAAATAGCATTCACACAGTTCTTTTATTCAGTATGCAGTTTTTAGCTAAACCTCTGTCCCCTTCTTAAAATGTGCTCCAAAAGACACTGAGAGACATTTCATTTAATAAGTGCCCTGGTATCTTTTGCATAATATACAACGGAGGGTTCCTATGATCACTACAAACTGAAAATTGTCTACGGACTATTTGTTAGAAAGCATCCAAGTCCTAACTCCAGAACTGTTTGGTGCACAAGAGGGCAGTGTTTGCTTGCAATCTCACATCTTTATGATGGATGTATAGGGTAACAGGTCAGCATAGTTGGAATGACCTCGGACTTAGTCAAGACAAAATAAAATGCAGGCCATAGACATGGCGGTTTCTCATATGCCTCCTTTGTTTCCTAAAGAAAATTGCTGCTTACGTGTCTACTTTTTTCAGAGATACTGTAATGTTCTCTTTTTTATTATTTTTGTAATCAATAAAAATGTGGCTTTTAGGCTTGTATCTACATGGCAGAGGTTAAAAAGTGCTTTCTCTTAAAATCAAAACCACTGCTTTCCAATTGAAAACCATATGGCAAGAGTTCTGTTTCAAGCAAAAGGTCACATAGACTCCTTCTTCACATCTTTTTCATTTGTGTCGGTGTAGGAGTAATCAGACGATTTCTGAAGCATTTGAAGGTGTAAGGACCAATAACCAGTCGTCATAGGTTCGGCTCACTTTTACCAGGAGCTGACTGAGCCAGAGCAAGGCATTTTCATATCCTGTTGTTTTAAAGGTAGGAAGGAATCCTAGCTCACCGAGTGGCCGTGTTAGATCTGAGAGAGAGTGGGTTTGATCTTTTTGAACATTTTTGTGTATACTCTTCAGTAATATCCAAAACATTTTTTCTCCTGCTAATGACTTTTAAAATTGGATGCCAGTATTAGAGTCTAATATCTTTGTTCTTTTTATTTTTCTATGACTTAAAAAATATTATTCCAGCATCCTACTCTACAACCTGGAACTATTTAGTTTTAGGTACTAAGCCTATATTGTCTTAAGTCAGGATAATAGCAAGAATGTTCATGGCATGATTTTTTTCCTCCTGATTTTTTTTATAGGGAAAAAGATAATAGGGATGAGAATGACACTGTATCTAGAATCTTGACCAAAAAAATATCCGACACCTATCCATTCATTACCCTCCCTTTTTATGCTTTTATTTTTGTTTGATTCATAGAGTATGTTTATTGATCGGCCCTTCTAGGCATCACTAGAGAAGCAAAACTAAATCTAGATGGGAGGTACTAGATTGTCTCCTTGATCCTCTGATACTGATCAAGAAAAAAAGACTGATTCAGAGGCTTAGGATTGTATGAAATCAGATGTCTTCTTCTAATCTTTTGAAATCTCTACATAAATCTTCCAAAGCAAGTATATATATATATATGATACAACTATATAAATTGTATTAAATAATTATGAGATCTTATTATGTTTTAATCAATAATTGATATTTAGTACAGAATTGTAAGTGACTGTGAGGTGAGAACCACGGGTGGCTTTCTTGTCATTTGTGCATTTTCACATGATGCTTCTGGATTAGCTTTTATTAGAAGTGTCTGAATTTGAAGAAAAGGTTCCAAGCAGTGTTCTTTAAAGAGAAACTCATAACATGTTTTTCCAGAAACATAATTTTTGAAAAATGCCTGAACCCTAAATTTCCATCTGAGCTCAGCTTGTAAGTAGAATGAAAAGTTGTTTCTGCATGGGGAATCAGAGTTGTTTTCCATCTTAGATCCCTAAGGCAGGGCTGGCAAGCTGCGCAATGGGGACAGATGTTCCTGGGTAGTAATTTCCAGCTGGATTCTTGAATGCATTGTGTACTATGGGTCACAGTCGGCTCATAATGGAGCAAAATTGAGTGAGAATTCCTGCAATGAAAGACGTGAACGGCGCACAGGATAGATATGATGGCAGAGATATGCTGCATTCTGTGAGAAAATATTTTCAGTGCTATCTGTAAAATTCAGATTGAATAACCATTCTGAAGTGCTCCCTTTTAAAACACTTTCCTTCCATGAGCATTGCAGGCAGAGTAAACACCAATAATTTTTATTTCCCTTCTCCTTATCAGTAGTCTGACTGAAATGTTCCTGCACAGCCTATCTAGTCTCCTCAAGTGAACATCAAATGATTAGTGTCAGCTTCCAGTTTGAATTATGATCTGTGTTTCAAAACACAAACTGATTAGTTTTGCATTAGGTGGTAATTATCAGTTTTAGCAACACTGGGAAGAGTTGGAATAAGGGAAATACTTTTTGTTTTCATGGTTAAAATGGAACCCAAAGTGAAGGAGAATGAGGTGAGAAAAAGAAAGAAAAAGGAAAATTAGGATGACCCCTATGAAAGAATATATCTGTATGGAAGTGATGGTCCTAAATTTATCTGGAGTACAACGTGGACTTGCACGTCCCCCAGGAGTCCCATCATGCTAGATTAGTGGAATGGTGCAGACTCGGCTTGGCAATGCTCTTTTGGTCATGAGGACAGTGTGGAATGGGCATGAAAGGCCCCTTCTGACACTTGGGGACCTGAGAGGCTATGCTCTGACATCTTTATCCCTAAGGCCTTCTTTCTGTTTCTCAGTGGAAGATGGCTAGTTACCTGACATTCTGATGGGCCTACACTCTGAAATCACGCTAGGGGGAAATGCCACTGATGGATTTTGACTTTGATTTTCTACTCTCTGTTTTCTGGGAAGGATTACTAAAGAACACAATAATTTTCAATCTTGGGCGCATAGCCACTTTTTGCTGTAGCTTTGGAGAGTCATATGCCCCCTTCCATTAGTATTGTACTTGGGAGGGGAAAACTTTTAGAGTATTTAAGAGCTGGGTTTCAAAGAAAGAAACAGAATTCTTGAATTTTCTGAGACAAGGAAGAGGAGGGAAAAAATAGATTCCTTGTTATACTTGGCGGTTCTACAGGACATGAGACAAAGCCGAGTCTCTCTTACTGACTAATGTCATCATCAGCAGACTTTTTTTTTTATCCTTACAGAGTAATTTGGTGCCCAATGAAACCCCCTTTCCTTCAACCTCTTTATAGATCCTGAGCCTGAGATTAAATCTCATGCTTGGGTGAAATTCTAATGATGGTAATTGTTTCCTCTTTTCAAGTCTGTGGTCCCTTCTTCAAAGCCTGATCCCTTTCTGTTGTATAAAAAGAGATCACAATTACCTGAACCTGTAGTTGACTTTTGGAGATTGTCTGTGGTGGTCTGATACTGCCTGTCCCTTGACATTCTCAGATATGAAGTGATTTAAAGTGTGGCTTTCTTTATAAGTGTCAGTGGTTCTGTAGAGTGGGACTTTGGCCTTCCTGAGCCCTATTTCATTGACTCAAAGATTATTGATGAATCAAAGAGAAGAAGGGAGTTATGGAGATGATGACAGTGAATAATCAGAGTGAATGAGGCCTGAGGAGATGTGACTAGAGAGGAAAACAGGATAAAGCCTTAACTGTATATGTAACTGGAGGATGAATGCTGGGTGAGAGAGACTGGCCAGACATAGTAAGAGAGTCTTCATAATTAAAGGCTAGCTAATAAGGTATTGGGAAATTTATAACTGGTTGTTTTAGGAGTGAGATAATTTTAGAGATCGTGAATCAGTTAATCAGCAAATATTTGAGTGTTTCCTGTGTGCCCAGCGCAGTGCTGTTATAGATATAGATGAATGAGACATGGACCCTATGTCCAAGTAGTTTATAGTCTGCTTGCTAAGATTCTCACTTGTCTAATAGCAGCTAACATTTATGTGGTATCAACTATATGCCAAGTCCTGTGCTAAGCACTTTAGACAACAATTAAATGCTAAAATCTGTGTTCTTGATTCTAATTGTAGCAAGGGTTCTGAGAAAGGAGAGACCAGGCTGGTAAGATTGAACAGAAATGTGAATAGATTATTAGAAATAGGTTTGTTTTGTTTGCATATGTCAGAGAAGTGTTTTTTAAAGTAAGATCTGTGCTTCTTATATTTGGATACAAACATAGAGTAGATACGAACATATAGGAAATTTAATAAATTTCCATAAACATACCTAAATGTGTGTGAATCAGAGTGTAATTTTGCTTTTGAATGAGGTAACTAGTTGGTACTAACTAGGATAGAGTACAGATGCAAGTCCTGGGGTAGGGAATGCCAGTATCTCACAATTCTGAGGTCTTCAGTTGTACTTCCCATAGCAGTTCACATACCAAACGGGGTACATGTGAACATTCCTTTCTGGAAGGGAAAGGCTTGGCTTCTATATGCATGTATGTATAATGCCTCTGATTTAGTGTTGCTCAGAAAATAGTAGCTTAATTTACAGTGCTGAGTCTTAGAAAGATTTTTTTTTTTTAGTAATTTCTAATTTTTAGAACAAAAGAGGAAATAAAGTGAGTTTTCAGCTTTTACTTAACACTTAGGAAGTATGAACTAGGCCTAAAGATGTTATTATGATTGAGAAAAAGCAGGGATGGGGAAGATATAGAAAACTTGTTTTCCAAGGACTTTTTGTTTTTTTCTGCCTAAGTCAGTTGAGGGGTGGAGGATGTGGAGGGGAGAAGATTTTCCCTAATGTTTCTTAACCCCAAAAGCAATTTTGGGTATCTAAATTCAACTTGACAAACAAAAAATATTCAATAAATATTTTTAGTCTAATTAAATATACCAACCATGATAGCTTGATGGATAAAACCAAGTTTTATAGAATTGATTTTTATCCTGTTAAACTAACAAATGACACCAGATATACAAAGGGTACCCCCTCTCTAGTACTCTGCTTATATTTCCTTTTTTTCTTCTAAATTTCCTTTTTATTCTTCTAATTAAAAAATGTCTGTGATGTCTGGAGAATTTGTGCTAGCTGGAGAAACTCTAGAGAGATCTGAAAAGCATGCCTGCTTGGGGAAGGTTAAGAGTGTCTCACTTTATCGTAAGTCAAATCTCACTTAAGAAACAGTATTTCATTTGTTTTGAATTTTATTATCCCAAGTATTTCTTAAAACAAATAGACATTGGCCGGGGAAATTGAAAAAATTCACAGGAGGAGATGTTTATTGATAGATTATTTGTTGTTTTAGTATTACATTTATATTATTATGAAATTCTTGTTTGTAAATGGAGAAACTGAGTCACAGATGAATATAACAAATAGGAGAAAGAAGAATCCATAGTAGAGTTGAGATTCTTGGAGAAAGCATAGCAGTGAATTTGACTGGCCATTCAAGGCTTGCATATGTAGGCAGACTTCTCAAAAAAGTAATAAACATGATGAAAATATAATAAAAATAGCATAAATGAAGGCTGGACATTTATTTATTTAGGGTGAAATTCAGTCTGTGCTGAGTTATGTGTACATTGTCACAGGTACAGAAACATTAAGATAGATTGTTGTGAAAAATCTTTGCTCATCAGCCACCATAAGACATTTCACAGAAAGTTATAAATTGTATAGTGAAATTGTGCAGAGTATATTATTTTTTTAAATTATAGCTTTTTAATTTCTGAGTCAGTTTTTAAAAATTTTGTCAAAGGCAATTATTGTCTTTGCTGACTGCTGGGGATACTTTGGGGGCATATTTGAAGTAGTTAAAAGCTGCTTATTGAGATACAAAGGAAACAACTAAAATATTCTTTTACTTCCAGTAAATTAAAGGGTTAAATTGAATGTTAAATAATTTTGATATAACATATCTTTGGACTGGGAATAAACACTATAAAATTTAGTCCCCAAGATTCCCCTTCCCCCTCCAAGTTAGAAACAACAAAAATAGAGATGTATAATGTACATTTTTTTTGTCATAACTAAAAACTGCTTTTCTTATTGTTAGTCCTCATAGACAACCGTCTTATTTAAAGATGAAATTTACATGTGAATATTAAGAAAGGTACGTTCTTGATATGGTAGAGAGACTGGAAGAGTTAAAACTATTCTAAATATGGCATTTTTATTTTCTCAGTGGAACTGATTTTATGTTTATTTTTTAAAGAGATTTTTGTCATATTTACAATGGAATAAATATTTTTGATTTTAGAAGCACAAATTCGCCTTTGTGTACAGTTTGGTTTTCTTGGGGAGCTAATACTGCCTTTTTTTTCTGTACCATGACCAAATATTTTGTGTTACAGTTTCTCATTTTACTGATTTTATTAAATCTTGAAATCCCTAGTCATAATAGTTCAACACATTCTGACATGTTGATTTAAAAAAATAAAGTAGCAATGAAAGTAATTTTAGTAGTTATCATGCTTTATGTTATAATTAATTTATGCATGGAACTAACTACAAAAACCATTCAGGCACGGTGAAGGTTTTTAGGACACACAGTAAGATTTTGTTGAGGATGTTTCCTTCTGTAAAATGAGGGGTTGAGCTAGATGATCTATCTCTAACGTTCGCTGTTTTTATAGGAAGCTCAAGAGTTCTGGAGGATTCTAAGCATATGGGAATCACAGTCTTAATTCCTTGTTCTGCATTTTTTTTAACCCAGCTTCTGACAGTGTCTTAATTTCTCATGAATGAATGGAACCTATTTCTGATTGAGATTCTTCTGAAGCTGTCGCCCCCTTGCCAAACTGCCACTTCCCAAAGTGGACAAAACGTGTTCTGTGAACTAGAAATGTGAGATGCTAGCAGCACGGGGGAGGGAGCGTAAGGAGAAGCTGTTTGCAAAACTACTGAAAGTAAATGTAGGGGTCAAACGGGGAACACAGACAGGAGAGGAAAAGGGGCCTGGGTCAGTTCAGCTAAGATAGCGAAGCCATTAACGTTGACTCTGCAGTAGAGTACTTCGGATACATTTCTCCCTGGGCTGATGTAATCTCAGCTACTTATATTTGGGTATCAGCAGCCAAATCACATTGCCTTTGAATCAAGGAAAATTGACCTATAGCTTAATATCTTAAAATGATTGATTTTAGGAATCGCATCCATTTGTAACAGACATGACACTTGGATTGATTCTTAAAATCTTCCGACTGCTCAAACTTGAACTCTGACTAACCCACCAACTTGCAGATGATTTCCAGCTTAAATAGTGGGTTTAGCTGGCATCTTGCAAGTAACTAAGCAGGCAGCAAAAGCTTTAGCATTTCATTAAAAAGCAATCAGTACTTTTAAATTAAACATAGAAAGTTATCTTGGTGAAGTATTTGTATTTAAGGAGAGGTTGCTGGATTATTGAGTTTGGCCAAGATTTTAGCCAGTTCAGCAAGGTTTTTTGGGGTCTGAAGCAATTAATATATTAGTATGTTTGAGTCAGCAAGGTGGGAGATTACTGTCTTATCAGGTTTAAATATTCCCCCTTCTCCCCCCAATTTTTTTTCACCTGTTTGGAGGAGAGGTCAGAAAAAGCCATTACTTTGAGATTCACGTTTGAGAGTGGCTGGCTCAAATTACTGAACTTTCCGTTACCAAAATGGACAGAGGAAGAATCTGTTTCTCGGCTTTTCTTTCGCCTTTCTCTTTGCTATAGGGGCCGCCTTGGCCACTTTGGTACGTTTTCTGAGCTTCAGTCATACTGTAAGTGAAATAAGTCAGAAGAATCCTATTTTTTAGGGGGTGGTGGTGGTCAGGGGAGGTAGTTTAACCAAACAAATTAAAATCACTAAAAGGATTTTAATGTGAGGCCTAATCTGTGATGTTCTGTGAATCCAGAATCACCATTTGCTTTATTGTGAATTCCCTAAATATCTTGAACTTGCTCTTTATGAAGCAGCTACAAGTAAAACTTGGTTCCATATGTGAATCACTGTTAGAATTAGTCCAATGAGAACAATGAAAAATGAGAACAATATTATAGCATTGTTTTATAATGTTATGAGGAGGTTTGAGTATAATGTATTAATAATATTTTGGTTAAGTGACACTATTAGAGGCAACATTTGGTGGTATAATGTCTGCCTTTCTTTTAGTAATCCTTCGCAAATTGACAAATTTTCATTCTTTTTTTGAATAGATACTTACACCATTGAGCCAAAGCCCTCACACATTTATTGTATCTGTCAGTATTTGGAGCTGTAATACCTATTTTTGTCACTGCCCCTTTAAAATGGGAGAAACTGAGCCCTATGCTAATGGAATGGCAGAAACTCCTTTAAAGAGAGACAAGATTAATGAGACTTTTGTGGTCCTTGCCCTTCTGAAAATCAGACTTAAGTTATCTTTGATATTGGTAGTTCAATATTTTTTCATTTATGAAGATGGAAACAGCAGGATTCCCTCATGCATTGATAGAATTTTCCAAATTGAATGTAGTCAGGAGAAAGTTTAGCAGGAAACACAAGACAAACAAAATATCATTGAATGTCACAGGTTGTAGTTCTATACTTAGGAGGAAAAAAACGAATCCCTATGAAATGAAGATTTATAGTTTTACACATCACCTTTTTCTGTTCTACTTTGCATTTAGAAATGTTCTTTAAGTAAGTAACATTTAAAAAAATTACATGTGGTAAAAGGAGAACTATAAAGCTAACAGAAAGTGAAAAGACCTTTCTTTACTCATGGAATCTATTTGGAGTATGTGTCCTTCCGTAAGGTTTGGCCGGGCTGTTCTGTTAGATTTCAATAACTGTTAAATCAACTTATGAGAGTTACTGATTGAGGGGAAAAAATTGTGTTTGTTAACTGGTGACAAACAGTTAGGTGGTTGGCTGGATGTATTCTTGTGTGGACCTAATCTTTCCAGTCCCATTACAGGAATGCAATGCTGGTTAAGGCAGGGTGCATGTAAGGGGCAATGACTACGTCCTTTGGACAGGTAGCAAACAGTGACAGGCTTGGGAGGCCTTAAAATATTATGTGGGACTCAGACTTCAACTCTTTTGGAACTTCTTGGTTTTCTTTTGGGTTCTGATTTTCCTACTTTGCTCATTTCGAAACAAACTTCCATGATCTCCATTTAAGATGAAGGATAAACTACTTTGGAGAGTAACTGTCATTGTTACCATTCCCTGTTCTTGTTGAGATCATTCTCCATGTGTTTACTGTCCTATCAAGATCCATAGTGTGTGCCAGCATTTCTCTGAATGGATCACGTGAGCTTGGCAAATGGATGGATACTCTTGAGTGTTTTTTTTCTTCTTCTTTTTGGTGTTTTCTGTTTTGTTTTGAGCCGTGTTTCTCAGTTCCCAAGGGATGCTGCCAGCCTCTGTCTTGTGTCCAAATTTAGCCTAAAAAAAAGTCCTTGATATAAGATGGAAATAGAACTTGGCAGTGGATGCTGGAGATAGAGATAAGAAGTTTCGAAGTGTTTTCTCCTTTCAAAGATTTTCTAGGTAGAGGACCATTTTTCTCTCAGTAATGTTTGATACTTGATGGAACCAGTAAGTGGTCTGCCTTCTTGGTTCCTAATCATGCCCGATGGGATTTCTTTAAATTAGGAATTATGCAGCATAGTAACAAATGGAATACAACCCCCCCCCATTGGTTACACCCTTTGTGTTAAAATGATTGCTATGATTTTGTTTCTTGTGATTGTGAAGATATACCCCGAAAAAGAGGCACACTTGTTTAGCTCACTAGAGCTATTTATTCCTATTGCTTGCTTTTTTCTTTTCTTTTCTTTTTTTTTAAATACCTTACCTTTTGTCTTAGAATGGATACTGTGTATGAATTCCAAGACAAAAGAGTGGGAAAGGCTAGGCAGTTAGGAATGTGACTTGCCCAGGGTCACACAGCTAGGAAGTATCTGAGGCCAGATTTAAACTCAGGTCCTCCCTACTCCAGATCTGGCACCATGCTACCTAGAACCCTTGATTGTTTGCTTTTTAATGCTGACCTAGAGAGGCCAGAAATTTTGGTCCATCTCAGTTATCTCTGCCACTGTTTTCCCAGGCATTTTGGGCAAGTACCAGTTTTTGGATTTAGCAATATGTTTGATTTAAAACAGTTTAGCAAAGCCTACTCTGATGTGCCTTCTTTTTCAGGTGTGATTTGGGAATATATTGAGATTTCTAAGATTCCTTCCAATAATGAAGTGGTGACTCTGGGAAGCATGGACTATGAGAGGAACAGATAGAAGAACAAAGAGATCTTTTTTTGCTGCCCTTTCTTATTAAAGTTCTACTACTCTTGTTAGCCCTATTGGCCAACTTGTTGATTTGTATGTATACTGTTTTCCTCCTCTAATTTCTAAGGATGTAAAGCTGAGTTCAGTATGTTGACTTTATATGTGATTTCATTGGTGTGGGTACATCCCCTTTTGACCTGGATTGTAACCCTTCTACCACAATAGCAAATGATCATCATGAGTTGCAATGACAACTCTCCTCCTCCTCCCCAATCATCATCTGATAGCCAGTTTTTTGGTAATGAGCTTTTTAATCAGCAAGCATTTATTAAGCTCTTGCTTGGTGTCAGGAGGCACTGACAATATGAATAGGAAAATAAAAGTGTCCTCAAGGAGTTTACCTTTGATTGGTACTTATATGTCTGACTATTGTGTGTCCTGGACCTATCCCTAAAGCCTTTGAGCTTGAGTAGAAGCTGCTAGAGCTTATATTCCACTGGTTTAGCCTTTGCAGACTCAGGGTCTCCTTTGTGCCATAATAGGACTTCAGAACCTGATGTTACTTGAGGGTACTCACACATCAAATGTTGGAAATTCCTTTTAACATATTGAATGTGTCACATCAGAATGTATTCCAGGGGTTTTTGACTTTTTACCTCTGCCAAGGTTTGTTTTTGGACTATGAGCTTCAAGCCAGAGTTTGACTCCCTCTTAGAGCAGGTTTGTGTGTGTGTGTGTGTGTGTGTGTGTGTGAGTGTAGATAATACCCCTTGCCTTCCTTCCTGAGCTCTCCAGGCACTTCCTCCTCCCTTCCCCCTTCTACTCCATGTCCAAATTTCTGAAATCTTGGTTCACACATGAAAATGATTTTATTTGGCTCAGTAATAGATAAATTGATGGCATTAGGAATTCCCTGCTTACTCCAGAACCCATGAGTGTTAGTGTATTTCTCCCTCAGTAAACATCTGAAAGAGGTTTCATATAAACTCTTTGGAGGAGAGGAGGTTTGTGTATATCAAGGTTCAAGTGTAATTTTTTTGTTGCCATTTTTATCTAAGAAAATTTTGCTGACATGGGGCTATTCCTTTTAAGAGTAGTGTAAAGGAGATTACCATTCCTAATTTCTTGCTGCTCTGTATTTCAGTTATACCCATAACCTGTGTAGCAAATGCAAAAGGAAAAGCAAGAGAATGAAACACTTCTTTAAAAATAGCAACTATATATGGTCTTGTATTCAAGCAGTTTTGGATCCCTTTTTTTTCCCCTCATTTCTTAAGTAGTTTTCTCTTTCTTATGTTAATACTTTTAGTACTTAAAAACAAAACAAAACACAGAACTTAGCCAGTGACTACCAAGAATGTCAACATGCTTTATTTGGTAGGTTAGCTTTTTTTGTGCCTTTGAGAGTTGCCTTTTAAAATCATAAACCTGCTGAACAGAGTTAGCATCAATATATGCCTTAGCAGTTGCTGTAACATGTTTGTAGGATCTGATAGTCAGTATTGAGTATCAAATATTGATAATTGTAGCGACTGACTAGGAGTACTTCTTATTTGTCCAGTTTTCTCTTCCTTAGATGTTTTTGTGAGACGATTTGCCCATATTATAGATGAGAAACTGAGGAGTGTGGCTTAGGACCATACACAAATGGTTATCAGGTATGGTTTTCATTAGTTTGATTTACGTAGAGTTAATACCTATATTAAGCACTTCCTATGTTCCAGGCACCGGACTAGACTTCACTAGACATGACTCTTTCTTCTGAGGGTCCTTTCTTCTGGTGGGGAGCTGTCCAGCTATAGCACACCTTGAGGTGAAGCCGGAAGGTGGCCTATACCCTCCACTCCCAGACAGACAAATGCTCAACACCTTACAAGAAGACATCAGTATCTGTGACTTGAGCCTCTCTCATTTTCACAGAATATGAACCTTCTGTTTGACTCAGATCCTTTCCCTTCTCATAGCCCTCTCAGATAATGTTACCACTTGGTCTATCTGAAGTGTTTGATTTGTACTTGTCCTTCTGCCACAGACTCTTCTGCTTGACAGTCCATATCTTTAGTGACCAACTTCTGTCTAAGTGCTTCTGGTACCTCTCAGAAGTGCCCTCTGATTCCTGCCCAGCTTTTAGTCTATTGGATTATTCTGTTATTAATCGTGAAGTCAGAATATGACGGTGAAGCTTAATCATGCTGTAGGCAAATTAAAGTCTGGATGTCAAATACAGGGTATATTTTTGATTGGAAAGGATTGGGCATGAGATCAGTGTATTAAGAGAGAGCTAAGGACTTTGCTCTGATCAAGATGAAGCTGAGCATGTTGGGGGCAGGGGCTAGTAGCTTCAGGGCTATTCCTCTGTATGGCAGATGAAAGTGGCTTTGTTTTATGCCAATCAGGTGCAGCTTTTTGGACTCTGGGATAGTTGCCAGGTTGGGCCCTAGGCAAAAAATTTGGCAGCCTTGGTATTGCTGACCCTTTGTACTAGATGGTGAAAGTATCTGCCTTGCAGCCTAGGCTCTGCAGTCAGGTATTTGGAATGCATAGCTAATGTGTTTCACTCCATACCTTCAGTTTTATTCCATATTATTGCATCTAATTGACTATTTCTAAACTTTCATGTATAATTTGGCTGTACAAGCAAAGTAGGTTACCACCAGTGGTATTTCATTTTGCCTCTGCCTCTTCACTGACCTCATAGCACATTTGGGATATTCAACCAGCTGTTTCTACATTGGTGTTTTGGCCCATGTTCTTTTTGCCCAGAAGTATTATTATTATTTTTTAATCCTTACCTTCTGTCTTAGAATCAATACTCCGCATTGGTTCCAAGGCAGAAGACTGGTAAGGGCTAGGCAATGGGGGTCAAGTGACTTGCCCAGGTTCACACAGCTAGGAAATGTCTAAGGCCAGATTTGAACCTAGGACCTCCCATCTCTGAGCCTGGCTCTCAATTCACTGAGCTACCCAGCTGTCCCTGAGTATTGCTTTTTTTCAAGAGGCATAGTAGCAGTGGGCAGCAAGTGGATAGGGTGCCAGGCTTGGAGTCAGAAAAACTCATCTTCCTGAGTTCAGATCTGATCTCAGACACTTACTAGTGACCTTGGGTAAATCGCTTAATCCTGTTTGCCTGCGTTTCTTCATTTGTAAAATAAGCTGGAGAAGGAAATGGCAAATCAGTCCAATATCTTTGCCAAGAAACCCCAAATGGGATCATGAAGAGTCAGACTGAAAACTACTGAATAATAACAATAGTAGCAGAAGCCTAATGATTGTCTACTCCTCTTGGGTTCCCAAATCTTGAGAATCTCGTACAGGGCACCGCCACATTTGGGTCTGCTGCTTTTTTTTTCTTCCAGTTTAGTCTAACAATGATCATAGAATCATTGAACAGGAAGAGCCTTTAGTATCATATAATCCACCTTCCACTTGACAAATGATGAACCTTAGTGGAGTGAAGTGAATTTTCCCAGGTTGCCTGGTGGCAGGACAGAGACCAGAATGTAGACCTTCTTGCTCCCAGAACAAATTTTTTCCTACTCTACTCTGTTGACTTGGTAGACCTTTCTTCATGCTTCTTAAGAGTCACAATGACTAAAATTTTTCTTTTAGGTTATCAATTTTTTCCTCTTTAGTTTTTATTTTTTAGTAAATTAGCATGATCTAGAGATTATGGACAAGCCATTCCATCTTTCTGAACCTCCATTTCCTTGTTTGCAAAATACTTAAACTGTGATCTCCTAGATTTGTGATTTCATAAATGTGGTTCTTCCTTCTCATGGTGCATATTGTACTCCCTCCATGCCAGTCAGTCTAATCATGTCTTTGGAGCTTTCCTAGAGTGCTGGAGAGCTTCCTTTCCACTGGCTTTGCCAGGCAGTCAACAAGCGTTTATTAAGCACTTAAATTGTTAGGCGTTTGGTTAGCCATGCCATTTTCCTTCTGACCATACATCTCTCTCTGGTGACTTCTATTATTACAGTGAGCACGTCACTGAACCTCCCTAGGCATCACTTTCCTCATCTGTAGCATGAGAAATCCTTTCTAGCTCTAGAATTTTGATTCTATGATTCTAATTATTGGCAGTTTCTTATTTGTTACCCTTTGATAAGTCTTCAGAGACTACAGCATTCCATGAATCAAGGCCACGCAGTAACCAATGATAGAATAGTTATTAAATTGTGGTCTTTTTTTTGGGAGAAGTTTGATGACATTAAAGGAGCTTCTCTGAAGCTATACATTGCTTCTGTGAAGGGATAATCCTGCATTGTTGTCATTGTTGTTAAAAATAACCCACAAAGAATTTTCAAAAGGCACAAATGAGATCTTGTATGTTGTGAGGTTTCCAAACTTTGAAATGTGTCCTTATTAATAATAATTGTGGCATACATTTTCATTCTTTCATTTGTTGTGCTTCTGGCTTTATTTATTAGTCTGTTCTGACTTTGGCTCCCATGTGTGCACAGAACTAAGGCACACAATAAAATTGAATGAATCTGGCTTAGAAACAATATAACTGTGTAATGAGGTAGCTCGTTTTCTCTTCCTTTTTTGGTTTCTCTTTATTTTCCTTCTCCTTTTCTCATTCATTTAATGTTTATTTATTGAGCACCCATCATGTGCTACATGCTGAAAGGGACACAGAAAAAATAGAAGACATAGTCCCTGCCCACAGGAGTTTTTAGTACAGGAGGCATAGGAAAAACAATTAAGGAGTGATACAAGTGTGTATATACTGGATACTTTTATTCCTTGTAGAAACCTCTTGGAATTGCAGCTTGCTTTTATGAGTTTTGAAGATGGTCTCCTGCCTTGAATTTGTTGGTAATGGGGGCCTTTGCTATTGAGAGAACTCATGCTGCCTTTTGTCCTTCCACTGAGAGTCCCTTAAGTTTTTTGCTGGCTTCATTGAAAAGCCCAGCATACCAACTATTGCTTCTGTAAGTGCTGCATTTCTTCCTGCACATCTTTTTATAAGAGTGCACGGGAACAAGACCAGCAACATCAGAGTGACCAAACCTCTAATCATATATCTCTCTGGTGACTTCTGTTATTTACTGCCATATTAATGGCACTGAGAAAACTTTGTGATGGTTTGGAATTCTGCAAATGAAAAAAAATAAAAGCTGATTGATAGTTTCCTTTGGCATCTTTACCCCCAATAAACCTCAGAAAACATTAAAACCCTAACAGCTTCTGGGAAGCACTAGTCTACAGATGGATCACCTGGAGCTTTTGTGGAACTCACTGGTCCATTTGTGGTACTGATGCTTCTTTGCTCATAGAGGCATTTCTTATTTTCAAAGTTGTTTAAAAAACAAATGCAAAAACTGCCCTATGATATAATTAATTTGCCTGACTCCTTTTTTCACCCATGAGATAAAGAGATTACGATTATGTGTCAGTAGCTATATTATTTTTCTGCAAAGAGGAGGGTGTAAAGGAAGGAGATATAGTGTATTTATCTAACTGAGGATGATTGCTGCATACAGAATAACTGTTTTGAGTGCAAGTATATATACTTTTTGGGGAAAAAATTCCTTAATTCATTCTAAAGGTTGAATGAAAAAACATCCCAATCTACCCACAAAGGCTGTATTTATCCTATATTCCTGGTGCATAAGCTCATATTTCGTTTCCCCTTTTCCCCTCCCCTCCTCTCTTCCCTGTGACACGGAATCTTTCTCGTTCACAAAACTCGACAGGACTTCAATGTAGTGTTTTTAATATAAACAACAAGACCCCCAGTAGGTCAGTACTTTATGGTGGTGTCCTGAGAAGCGGAAGCACTGTCCTCTTTCCTCACAGCCAGAGGATGCTTGAGCGGGCATTCTTGGCTTGTGTGGTACATTTTGTGGTCCTCATTCTTTCACGGTAAAGGAAAGACTTTTTAGAGGAAAAACTTCATTCTAAATACAATTGGGGTGTCAGGGACAGTGAATGAGCTGGGCAGAAAATATGGTATTCATTTTAGCTAGGCATTATCAGAAGTTATGGCTAGGACCCTGTCATCATTTAAATGTAAAGCCCTATACAAAGGTAAGATAGATGGGCTCATCATCATCTCTTTGGCTTATCTTCTTTCCCCCTGCGTGTGGGTTCACAGTAGCCAGCATTATGATTAAGATTTCAAACAAATTTTATTTAACATCTTCTGGCAGTTTAGAGTACTTTCTATAATCTCAACTACTTTTAAAGTCAGAGGAAAGACTGTTCTGTGGCTTTTTGAGTTGAAGAAACTAAATGAAAGAACTCTTCCTTCCCTATATTTGTTTAAAATGTTAAAAATCTAAAATTTTTTTCCTCCCTTCAGGTAACTTAAACAAAGGATGAATTTCTATTGTTGAGTTTTCCTGGGAGTTAGGGCTCAGTGAGGAATATTACCTTCATGTAGTAGAAGGAACTGATTTTAAATGAAACAACTAAATAGCTCTTGGAAAATATTATTCTTTTACTGTGTGGTTAACAAAGCCACTTGTATCTTAATGGGGTTCAATTAGACATTCAGTGGCAGAAGAGATGAACATTCAAAAGCCAGTAATATCAATGTGCTATTATATATAAATATGGTTATTTTGTGCTTGTCTAAAATATAGTCTTCCATCCCTGAGAGACAGGTAGGAAAACAGATGTGATTTTCATTTTTCTAGAGGATGAAGTAGAATTCGAGGGAGTCTAAGAGACCGTCTTCCCACAAAGTAAGTCAGTGATTTAACCAGCTCTAAAATAACCCAAAGCCTGAGACATTATAGTATATGTAGTTGAAAGAGTCCTGGAACAGGAATCAGAAGGCCTGGATTCAAATCTCACCTTGATCTTATGAAGCTTTTCTGTACACATTTCACTTAGGGTCTCTGATTCTGTGTCAACAGGTATCAAATGTAGTTCCCCTTTCCTGCCTTACCCTTCTCACAGGACCATTGTGAGGGAGAATGGATGTAAAAGGGATTTGTAAATTGTTAGGTACAAAACAAAAGCAAGATGCTGTTACTGATTTTCTTACTCATAGTAGTAACTGTTATAAGATCCTTCATTCATATAGTAAAATCTGAGCTATAACTAGTAATTTGGGGCTCCAGATGCACCCATAACAAGCAGAATGAAATGCATCCTTTAAACCACATTCCGTTAGGGGAGAGGGCTAAGATTCTAGGATATGTCTTCTAGGCAGGGAGATAGAGACTTAGACTTGGGGATAGAAAGCCCTGTTGTGGGGGAGATTTGGGATATCATCCCAAGATAGTGGGGAGGTAGAAACAGATCACCTCATGAGTGGGGATAGAAGGATGAGGTAGAGGGAGAGGTGTGTGTGTGTGTGTGTGTGTGTGTGTACACTCTCTGGGAATTAACTTATTCTTGCTAAATCCTATCTGTGTTCTCTGAATATCAGGGTACTTGAGCAAAGCCGTTGTTGTCTCATCTTAGAATATTCTGAGTCTAGGGCAGTGGTTCCCAAACTTTTTTGGCCTACCGCCCCATTCCAGAAAAAATATTACTTAGCCCCCTGGAAATTAATTTAAAAAATTTTTAATAGCAAATAATAGGGAAGATAAATGCACCTGTGGCCATCACTATCTCCCTGGATTGCTGCAGCACCCACCAGGGGGTGGTAGCGCCCACTTTGGGAATCAATGGTTTCAGGTCTAACTTTGATGCAATATATTTGACAGGACAATGAGGCTCATTTGATCTTGCCATTTGTCTTTCTTGATTTTATACTATAATTAGAATATAGACCTTATTTAGAGCCTATCAAAAATTTATTATTTTTTAATGTAATTCTCATTTTTTTCTTCATCTTTAACTCCTCTTCTAGTATTCTACTTCCTCAAAAAAATGGGGAAAAAAGAACCCTGGTAACAAATATATGAAGGTCAAACAAAAAAAAATTCCTGTATTGACCATGTCCAAAAATGCCTGCCTCCTCCTATCTCTTGATTACAACTGTTCTCTTCCAGGAGATGGGTAGTATACTTCCCCATGGATCTTCAGAAATTGCTCTCCTGGCTTTGTTTACTACATTTTACAACAGTTCATATTAATGTTCTTGGATTTCTAAATAATTATCACCTATCATTATTTATTATGGTACAATACTATTCCATTAAGTTCCTATACCATAATTTGTTTAGCTAGTTCTCACTTGAAGACACTTAGAAGCCTTGAAGGACTCCAGGAAGCAATTTCAGGGCCCTTTCCTGCATTTTTGTTTATTTTTATACACATACACTTGTGTGTACATATGTGCATATGTGTATATGTAATATTACATTTTAAAATGATTTTATTTAAAAAACCTTTGGCAGTCTATCGATCACCAGAGTTCAGTAGAATAGTTTAGAATCAGACAATAAAAGAGCTGGAAGGATGCTTTAGTTCAACTTGCCATTTTACAGATGTTGAAACTGAAGTCCAGCTCAGTGACATGACTTGCCTAGTCACCCAGGAGGTAAGTAGTAAAGGCAGGATGAAAATCTAGGGCTCCTGGCTTTGAATCCAATGTTTTTGTTTTTTTTCACCAGTTGCATATCTCGGCATTTGGTATCATATATACCTCTGGAATGACAGTAAAATATAAGGATTTTTATGGTCACTTTAATTTAGTTCCATCTATATTGTTAAGCATTGTGAAATTTGCCATTTATGTCCAGCCAGAGAACAGATACGAATGGGGAATTTCATCTTGCTAAAGCTTTAGTCATGTACATTTGCTGGTTTCAGGACATTTATATTTAGAGCTTGACACTGTAGATTTTTCATTTCAAAGTAAGCAGTGAGCTTATGGGTTTACATGTGGGACGTTTCCTATGGGGTGTATACACACATTCTTGTGGTAGGTGGGTCTTTCTAAAGTCACAATCCACAGGACCTAATGTTTCAAGGAATTCCTCCAACTGACTCCAAGGGGAAGCAGCACAGGGTTAGTGTGAGGATTCCTACCTAGCTGAAGTGCTTAACATTATAAGCAGAAAATAGAGCACTGGGTTGATGTCTTTTTTCCCCCCGTTTTCTTTCTTCTTTTTCTAAATCTTATTTTTGATAGAAAGGCAGCCTTGTCGCCAGGCAGTCCTGCCTGCATAGACTGCCCCCTCCGCTAAACAATGAACACATTCAGGCACAACTCGTGTTTTCAGTTATTAAAAAATGGAGCCGTCTGTCTCTGCCTGTGACTTTAATCTTTAAGCCTTTATTCCCTGTACCCCACCCCCTCTCTTTCTCTTCCCCCAACCTTTTGTTTGTGAAGTTCCGAGCTACAGGATATGTGGGCCTGGAGTTTCTGAATGTATTGTACATTCCCGGGGCAGTTACAGATGTTTGTAGCCCTGAGTGATGTTATTTCAGTGGTCAGAGAGGGTGGGGAGAGGGAGGGAGAAAACAAGAGAACATTTCTCTTTGCCTCCAGCAATCATTTTGACTTTTCAAAAACTATTTATTTTTACATAGCTATTAACTCCCCTCACTCCATTCTCTCCACACTTTTAGATGCATTTGAAACTAGTTCTGTTTCTGAGTTGTTCAAGTTTTTAAAGTTTAGGTCTTTCAAAGGCCCCTCAGCACTTTTCCTCAGGGACATAGTTCTTGTGGTTTAATTAAAAAAACAAAAAACAAACCCAAATACATACACAACAACAAAACACCCAAATACAAAAATACCCCAAAGCCTAACAAGACAGCCTAATTTGGCAGCAGACTTGAATAAATCAGAAGCTTCCTTGGCTAGAACCTGAGTACTATAAGAATTGTAGTGGAATATTTAGAAGACAAATCATCCTGACCAGTGAGGCCGTGTGATAGTTAACTAGTACTAAGTAAAAGCTTAGCATTTTGAGTTTAAAGTGTAGGACGTTTCCTAATCATAACAGCAATTTTTTACATTTGGATAGTGCTTTATAGTTTTCCAAGTGTTTTCTCATCCATTTGATCCTCTCTACTGCCCTTTTAGACAGACTGGCGGGTCCTAGTCTCCTCATTTTATAGATGAACAAAGTGAGAGCCTAAGAAGTTAGGTGACTTGCCCAGCCAGGTTCCTTTAAGTTATGGTGAGAGTAGAACTAGAACTTGAGAATCTCTACTGCAGTATGTATGAATATGTGAGCCCCAGTGGGCTCCCAAGTTTCCATGGAGATTCAGTTCAAATGCTGTTTCCTACAAAGCCTTTCCTGAATCCCCTTGTCATTAGTGTTCTCTCCATCTTCAGATGATCCTGTATCTACTTATCCACTTACAGGTTTATATTACAGGGTCTAGACCAGGGGTCGGCAACGTATGGCTCTCGAGCCCTATCTGGCTCTTTTGAGGGCCAGATATGGCTCTTTCTGCAGGAGCCATAAAGTCCTTTTTTTTTTTTTTTCAGGCGCTGTTACAGGAGCTGCACTGTGAGCACTGTACGGCTCTCACGAAATTACATTTGAAAAAATGTGGCATTTATGGCTCTCACGGCCAAAAAGGTTGCCGACCCTGGGTCTAGAGAGTATGACTCTTGTGGGCAGAGCCTACGTTTTGTTTTTATCTTTGTGTCTCTAACATCTAGCCCAGGGCCTTATATGTAGTACTTCCTATCGAATTTTTTACTTCATCTGCTATCATCTTAGTCCTTTCCTCAAAGGATCCTAGACTCATTTTGTTTGTACCTACATATGTAGATTCCTTCGTGGGGGTATTTGTAGTCCAGGAGATAGGTATTTAGAGCGAAATGTGAAGAATTGAAACCATTTGAATTTAGTGCAGGTGTTCTACCAGATGTTCTATGCTGCTATTGAAATCTAACCCAGGTTCTTTAGTGCCATGTGGTTGGGGTCTTGATTTATATATTTTTGAAACTTGTCTAGTAGTATGACTTGTCCTTGAATGCTGATTACTTAGATTAGGTGTGATGTCATATGTGGAGTTCAGGGAGAGAAGAAATAAGATTTCCTTTGACTTCTCACAGGAACTCTATAGGATATGTTATTCAGATAAGTATAGTAAATCTTATATTATCATAACCGTATTTGAATAATAAAATGTGGGTGTCATTTATTTTTAAAGTTTTATTTTAAACATTCTGAACTTAAAAACTGAAAATTATACCTAAGGTAGGGAGCACAAAAAAGAATCTCAGGACTTGTCTTTCATTCTAAAAAATTATATATTAAGTGTATACATATGACAAATTCAACCTGTTACTTTCAAAACTATCCTGTTTGTCTTTGCTTCCTTCTGAACTTACCTCTTTTTTTCTTCTATGCATTTAAAAAAATATTTCAATGGACTTTTTGGGGAAGAGGGGAATTGCAGTTGTTACCTTCTTTCTTCCCTTTCAAGTTATTCCCTTCCTCCAGTTAAAAATTGAAAAAGAAAAAGGAAAAAACTCTTGCAACAAAAATTCATAGTTGAACAAAACAAATCCATTCAATGGCCATATTAAAAAATATATTTTTCTATACTCTGAATCCATCACTTCTCTGTCAGAAGGTGGATACTATGCTTCAACACAGTTCCTCTGGAGATAGGGTTGTTTACTGTATTAATCATAGTTCTTAAATTTTTCCTAGTTGTTTGTTTTTAGTGTTGTTGTATAAAATGTTTTCCAGGTTCTGCTTTCTTCATTTTCATTTGTTCCTACTATCAAAGATTCTCTATAATTGTCTCTTTTATTATTTCTCATCAATATGATCAAATGAAGTAATGTATGCACAAAATTGTATAAACCTTATGGTAACATAGAAATGGGAACTATTGTAGTCTAATAACATTCCATTCATTCATGTACTGAAGATTATTCAGCCATTTTCCAATTGATGCACATCTCCTTAGTCCTGTTTTGTTCTTGTCATTGTAATCTCCCTTTAGGATTATAAGGTTTGTTTTGCTTTCAACTATTACCTCTGTCTTAACTTCATACAAAACATACTTTTTCATTGTCATATTGTGGAAGAAGGCATATACAAAAAAAATGAAGAAAATAAAGTGAAAAATGGTATCTGTTAAGATGCACTCAGACTCCATCAGTTCTTTCTCTGATGGTAAATAGTTTTTTTCATGAGTGCTTTGGGATTGTTTTGGCTCATTGCATTCCTGAGAATAGATAAGTCACTCACAGTTGTTCATCCTGCAATGTTGTTACTATGACCTGGTTCTGTTTATTTCATTCTGCTTCAGTTCTTGTAAGTATTTTTCTGAAATCCTTCTGCTCATCATTTCTTATAGCACAGTAGGATTCCATTGCAGTTATATACCACAACTTGTTCATCCATTCCCCAGTTGATGGGCATCCTCTCAGTTTCTAATTCTTTGCTATCACAAAAAAGAATTGCTATTAACATTTTTGTACAACTAGATCCTACTGCTCTATTTTTTAAAAAAGTCTCTTTGGGATACAGACATTGTAGTGGTTTTCCTGGATCAAAGGGCATGCATAATTTTATAGCCCTTTGTGCATAGTTCCATATTGCAACTCTACCAACAATGTATTAGTGTCCCAATTTTCCTACATCTTTCCCAGCATCTATTATTCTCCTTTTCTGTCACATTTTTTTGTCACTGTGCTAGGAATGAGGTAGTTACCTTAGAGTTGTTTTAAGTTACATTTCTCTAACAAATAGTGATTTAGAACATTTTTTATATGATTATAGATAGCTTTGATTTCTTCATCTGAAAACTGTGTACTTATATCTTTTGACAGTTTATCAGTTGGGGGAATGACTTGTATTCTTATAAGTTTGACTCATTTCTCTATATATTTGAGAAAGGAGGTTATCAGAGAAACTACATATTAAAATTTCCCACCAGTTTTATTTTTTCCTCCTAATCTTGGTTGCGTTGATTTTGTTTGTGTAACCTCTTTTTAATTTAATGTAATAAAAATCATCCATTTTATCTTTTATAGTGCTTTCTATCTCTTATTTGGTGATAAATTCTTCCCTTATCTATAGGTCTAACAGGTGAACTATTCCATACTCTCCTAATTTGCTTATGTTATCAGACTTTATGTATAAATCATGTACCCATTTGACTATCTTGATAGATACTAATGATTCATAAATTATCTCTTCTTATTTTTAGGTCATTTCTTTTCTATATAATACTGTACATTTTCTCCCATTTCTTTATTCTTTTAATTTTGTTCTATTTCTTGCTGTCTCATGAAGTCATTGAGTTCTATTTGCTATTTTCTAGTTTTCAGGGATTCTGTTACTTAAATAAAATCAGTCATTTTCTTTTCTAAGTTTTTTTTAATTTTCTTTCCAATTCTTTCCTCAAGAGTTTTTATTTCATTTTTAAAAGCTCCTGCTTTATTTCTCCTAGGTATTCATGTAGTCCTTGGCCCAAGGAGTAGAAGTGGGAGAAGCCACTGTTTTTTGGAATTCCGTTTGTAGTTGTTACAGTGTTATATTCTCTTTCTTGGGTGGTTTTTGGGCACATCTGTAGCCTTTTTTGTCAGTCAATTTTGTCTTCATTACTTCGTCAGCTTTAGTTCCTAAATTGGGGCTTTATGCCAGAGACTTGCTATACTCTTGCCATTTTTCTTTTGAGTAGTATTGTTGGCCCTGCTAGTTCTTGCCATAGGTCACTTGAGGCCATTTGCTAACCTCTATCTCCTTTGACTTTTGAGATTCACAGTGCTGAATCTTAAGGGACCCATATAGTTTTAGGATGGAATGTTAGAGACTTTGCTGCGCCCTGAGCTTCTGGTCCATCTGGTTCTAAGTGCTTCCATGTTAAACTCTCTACTGCTGTTCTTGGTGTCTTCAGGCCACAATATGGGTTATTAACTCCTGTGGGACTTTCTCAAGGAATCCTCTGTTGTTGCGTCTCTTGACACTTATCTGTGGCATGCCTCTAGTTGACATAGGAGGCTCCTGCTTATTTGTGCTAACTTTGTTGAAATTGCCTATGGGCTTCTGGCTGACACTTGTGTATTTTTTTTAAACCCTTGCCTTCTGACTTAGAATGAACACTATGTAAGGTAAGGGCTAGGCAATGCGGGTTAAGTGACTTGCCCAGGGTCACACAGCTAGGAAGTATCTGAGGCCAAATTTGAACCCAGGACCTCCCATCTCTAGGCCTGGCTCTCAATCTACTGAGCCACCCAACTATCCCCTCTTGTGCATTTTTGAGGTACAAGAAAACATTTACCATAGTTGGTCAATGGATTTCCTAATCATTATTCTGTCTGTTTCAGATTTCTGGTTTTTACTGTAGAAGATATGTGGAAGTTGGATTATCTGTTTCTGTTTAGGCAGCTATCTTTTCCGAAAGGTGATCAAATTTATTTATTTATTTATTTTTATTTTTAATTTTATTTTTTAAACCCTTAACTTCTGTGTATTGGCTCCTTGGCGGAAGAGTGGTAAGGGTGGACAATGGGGGTCAAATGACTTGCCCAGGGTCACACAGCTGGGAAGTACCTGAGGCTGTCAAATTTATTTTTAAAGAAAAGCCAGGCACTAGATGCTTTACTTACCTAACAAGGTTGTTGTAATAATCAAATGCAATAATATACTTTTTATATTAGTTAGATGATATTTATGATTTTAAAAATCTTAAGTTCTTTGCAAATGTAAAGTATTATATCATTGTGATGATATAATCTATAGGGGATTACTCAGCACATCAGACTGGCAGGAAAAGATAGATATATGATAGATTGGAACATTGTCAGGCGATGGAGAAACAGAAGTCATGGCAGGACCTATAAACATTTCTATGATAAATTTCCTATGGAAGTCACTTATTCTATAAAGTTGGAAGCACACCATCACATTTCTCCAAGCATAAATTAACTTCTTGAATCATGTTTGTCGACAGTGATGAAATGACAAGTCTAGACCAACCCCTCCCCCCCAAACTACAGCCCAACACCAAACCAACAATCCCAAAATATTTATAGGAGTGAATGCATGAAATCACTTATTTCACTTGTACATATTAAATTAGGATTTGTGTTGCAGGGAAATGTTACATAGTCGATGTCTCAGGAACTGAGGCCTTTCTATTTTTTCCCCTATATATATATTCCTGAGATTTTTCTATTTAAATAGGTATATGTTTGTCCCAAAGACACTGGTGATATCTTATTTTAGATTATTTTCAGAATATCTTCTTTCCCTTTAGTGACACCTAGTACAAGCCTAGACTCCTACATACATTTACTTAAAGCAGGATTACTATAGATATACTTACTTGTGATCTGTGCAGCCATTAATGCAAGCCCTTCTCTGATGTCTTACAGTGTGGAGGTAATCCTGGGATACAGCAGAATTTGTTGAGGGAATACAAGTGTTGGTAGATCTTTCCTAGGTAAAAGTACTCCCTTTGGTAATGGAATATATAAATGTGTATGTATGTGTATGTATATGTATGTATACGTATGTGTATGTTTTTCATTGTGATCAAGTTCAGAGAGACTCAACCACCAGAGGTTTGACCATCAGGTATTTTGGGGGGCCATAGCCCCTCAGGTAGCATTGCCTACTAAGGCATGGAGAGGATATACTCTAAATTGCAGAGGATTTCTTGCACTGAGGAAATCCGCAGTCTTTTGAATCATTAGAGTATGTTCTTAGCACCGTACTAGGCCTATGGGGGATACAGATGAACTATAAGATAGTCTTTTGCTTAAAGAGAAGTCTCATTTGGTTGGATGTGACATTTATGAAACATATGACATGTTCATATAACATAAATATATTGTATGTTTAAGTGCCAAAATGAGTACTACAGACAATGAAATCTATTGAATTTCATCAAAGAATATAGATATGGGTAATCAAGTAACAACTTTATGAATGAATGGAGGATGAGTAAAATTTAGACAGGCATTTTAGGTTAAAGCAATAGAATGAGGTAGTTAATAGAGATGGAAATGAACATGGTACTGTTCTAGTAAAATGGCTTGTCTGGCCACAGTGTGCTGTCTGAGGGAGATTAAGTTTGATAAGATACTTGTAACTGCTTTATGGAGTACTATTTGCCATATTATATTTGAATAATGATTCAATAGACCATTATTGGTTTGATTTGGGGGCATATTATCATTTTGATAGAAGTTTATGCTTTAGTTGCTCTGTTGCTGTCAGACCCACTTTTATCTTTTCTGAAACCCAAGTACCAGGGATTCTTTGTGAGGTTTGGAGCCAATTTGGGGGGTAAGGGTGAGGGATGGAAGTGGTTAGCTTCTGAATTTGAACTGGCTAGCTTCAAGATTTAAAAATGTGACTGCTAAAAATCTTGGGACTAGGAATAGATAGGGATGCAGTAGGGACAAGGAGGACCTATAATAAAGATCAAAATCTACAGGCAAGAAAAATTTAACTTAGACATAGCATCAATATCTAGTGACATTGTATTCTGTCTACATTTAAATCCACTGGATATATGCCAAGATAGTGTTGTCAAATTCAAATAGAAATAGATCCTTGTAGGCCACACATTGACTTAGGAAGCTACAAGTTAGCATTATCTACATTGTCTTGTATTTTTATTAATTTTGTTAAATTTCCCCCAAACATGTTTTGTTTAATACCTTTTTCCTAATTATATCTAAAAATAAAATTTAACATTAAAATTTTTTTAAAGTTCCAAATATACTTCCTTCATCTTTCCCTTGACCCCTCCCTGAGATGGTAGTTAATTTAATGTAGATTTTATATGTGTAATTATGTGAAACATTTTCCTTTATTCATCATTTTGTGGAAAAATACTCAAACAAATCCCCCCCGCTCCCAAAAGAATGAAGAAAGAAAGTGAAATTTGGTATGCTTCGGTCTACTTTCAGACTCCATCAGTTCTTTCTCTGGATGTAAATGGCATTTTCCATCGTGAGTCTTTTGAAATTGTATTCACTCATACTGCTGAGGATAGTTAAATCATTCATAGCTTTTCATCATAGAACATTGTTGTTACTATGTACAGTGTTCTTCTGGTTCTGCTCATTTCACTTGTATCAGTTCATGTAAGTCTTTCCAGGTTTTTCTGAAACCCTCCTGCTCATCATTTCTTATATCACAATAGTATTCCATTAAAATCATTACCATAACTTGTTCAGCCATTCCCCCACCCTTTTAAAAATCTCTTTTGAGATAGACCTAGTAGTGGTATTGTTGGATCAAAGGATATACATATATAATAGCCCTTTGGGCATAATTCCAAATTGCTCACCAGAAAGATTTCACAACTCCATTTCACAACTCCACCCCTGCGGTAGTGTCCCGGCTTTCCCATAGCCCCTCCAAAATTTGTCATTTTCCTTTTCTGTCATATTAGCCATTCTACTCAGTACAAGGTGGCACCTCAGAGTTATATTTAATTTATATCTCTAATCAATAGTGATTTAGAGCATTTTTTTGTATGATTGTAGATAGCTTTGATTTCTTTGTCTGAAAACTATCTGTTCATATTCTTTGACTATTTATTAGTTGGGGAAGGACTTGTATTCTTATAAATTTGACTCATTTCTCTATGTATTTGAGAAATGGAGTTATGAGAGTTACTTGCTGTAAATTTCCCCCCTCTCCCAGCTTTCTCCTTTTCTACTAATCTTGTTAAATTGCTTTTGTTTGTGCAAAGTCTTTCAAATTTAATATAATCAAAATTGTCTATTTTATATCCTGTAATATTCTCTTTCTTATTATAAACTCTTCCCTCCTTTAAAGATCTGACAGATAAACTTTCTAGCCCCCCCTAAGTTGCTTATGATAACATCCTTTATGTCTTAATCATGTACTCATTTTGATTTTATCTTGTTATACTTGGTGTGAGATGTTGGTCTGTACCTAATTTCTGCCATATCCAATCACATTTTTTTTTTTCATATCCAGTTTAATCAGTTTTGGACCACAATAGGGATTAGAAAATTTGCCTGCAGAGTTTGACACCTCTTCTCTAAGACATATCCAGAAAAACAATGGTTGGCTTTTTTGTGATTTTTGTACTTAAATAATAAAACATTAGGATGTCCTGAATTTTGGTATAAATTGTTTATCTTTAACATTGGCCCCATTCATAAAATTCATGGCCAAAACATCTTCTTAGTAGGTAAATTTTTTGAAAATGAATCAATTTAACAGTCTTATTGAATTAATTGATTCTGTACCATACTTGAGTAATTAATTGAAGCTAAAAACCTAGAGTAGTCACAAGACCATTAATGATATGCTCAGAGTAGTTGTTGACATTGAGTTGACATGAGTTCAAAGCTGAAACAGTACAATACATGAAAATCCAAATTGTAACATTTGTCCATGATCTCAAGATCCGTTTTTGCTAGAGAGGGAGAGATCTTTGTGGAATCTCTTTCTTGGAGTTCTTTAAAAATATATAGCTGTCCTTTGTGTACTACATTTGACATACGAAATAGATGGCAAAGCAGTTTTCTGTAAAGTGAATCATTTTCTTGTTGCCTTTATTATAAAATTAGAGTGAGCTCCCACCAAAGCTTTACTCTCTCCACAAAAAGACCAAAGCAAAAGCTCACCAAACCAAAGCAACTCCCAGCTTCAGACTAGTTACTGTTGATAATTTGGTGAGGAAGGAGTGAAGAATGTTAGAGTATTCTGGTTTAGAGTAGCCTAGAGTTCTATGCTTATTGGTCATTTCAATCTCATTTTTTTCCTTTGCTTCAGTTTCCTAACTCTGGGATCTTCCTTTGGTGTCATTTACTTCCTTGACTCTCACCATGAAATGTAGGAATTTTTATTGAGCCCAACATTTCTCTTACTTCAGACTTATATCCCTATCTTTCTTTCATGTGAAGCCTGGTTGGTTCCCTGTTTTATATCTTTTTGTTTTGACCATGGTGTGTAGCATAGTGATGCATATATATTATTATGATTCAAGCAGACAAAAATTAATGTGTTTATAATATTTGTTAGGCTTACAGTATCACACTTTATTAACATACTGTTTTACTTATGATCAGTTTTAGATTGGAAAATCTTTAAGTTTGGTATTTGAGACTATATTAAACATTGTTTCTCTAATTTTGTAGATTTGAAGTTCTTTGTGGAAATTTAGTTAAAATAAGGATACCTCTTCAGGGAAATGTAAGTATCCTTACAGTTAAATAATAGGATTGCCAAATAATAAAGTGATTTCCAAACCCCAAAAGATAGAGATTTTAGCAATTCTCTAACTTTTTTGTTTTAGAGATGAGGAAACACTCAGAAGTGATGCTATTTCTTTATTGTGTTGCTGCTCTTCTATATCACTGTGACTTCTTAGTGATCACTCTCCTCCTTCTTCCCTCTATGGAGCCATTCCTCATAAAAATATGTATAGTAAAGCAAAACAGAACAACAAATTGGCTATCTGAAAAATATATTCCTCTTTTCAGGATCTCTAGCCTATTACCTTTCTCCTGAAAGGTTGGAAGTATACTTAACCATAATTTTTCTGGAATCATGATTGTTATTACATTAATCAGAGTTCTGAAGCCTTTCAGCATTGTTTTCCTTTACTTTATTGTGATTATTGAATAAATTATGTAAACTGTAACATTTTATACAGTTGTGAGGTGAGTGTCTCAATGTTACCCAATCATTAAAGAGCAATGCTGTGATTCAGCCCCATAGCTAACTCTGTAGCCATTGCCCCTTCCATTTCCTTATACAATCTTACAATTGAGCTCCTGTAATCTTAAGGTATAAAAAAGTAAGAGAAGAAAAATGACATATTTTAGTAACAGCTGCCTGGCTCTCTCCATCATGCCCTTTAAAATTCTTTCCTTGCAAAAGTTATTGAAAATCCAATGTGTGGAAATGGGAGCCAGAGGAAGGTAAAGGACATTAATTCATTTTTATCATGTTTATACTTTCCCATGTTATTATGATACTCTGTAAATGCATACTACAATGTTGATTTCAGGGGTTTTATGGAATAAAGAACAAAATTAACTTTTGATATTTGGTATTAACTTCACATTTTACTTATTTTTTGTAGGTGTGGCTCTATGTAATAACTTTCTTTAAAGGATTACTTATATTCTTTATTGAAAACTTGATAGATGAATGAATCCATTCATTGCTTACATCTAAATATTTGCCAAAATTAATGTTCTCTTAAGTCTCTTTCCAGAGAAAAATATTACTTAGTGCCCCTGGAAATTAATTTTTTTAAAATTTTAATAGCATTTAATAGGAAAGATAAAGGCACCTGTGGCCATCATCACTCCCTTGGATCGCTGCAGCATCCACCAGGGGGCGGTGGTGCCTACTTTGGGAATCCACTGCTCTAGAAGGAGGTAGAAGATACTGTGTATTAGCTTGTGTTGCAGAGGCATCTGAACAACCACTGACCTTTGAAAAATGTAATTATCAACACATTGAACTAGAATTGTTAGGAGTATAGACATTGGGAGGTATCATATCTACATTAGAACCAGTTTCTCCAAAGTGTACTTGTTCTTACAATAAACAAAATACAGTGATTAAAAAACTGAAAGAGAGGGGCAGCTGGGTAGCTCAATGGATTGAGAGTCAGGCCTAGAGACTGGAGGTCCTAGGTTCAAATCTGGCCTCAGACACTTCCCAGCTGTGTGACCCTGGGCAAGTCACTTGACCCCCATTGCCTACCCTTACCACTCTTCTGTCTAGGAGCCAGTACACAGAAGTTAAGGGATTAAAAACAACAACAACAACAACAACAAAACTGAAAGAGAAAAAGTAAGGGTTAAATTAGGAGTTTTGACAAAATAAGAGAACAGCTTTTAATAATTTAACAATTTTAGAGATAGCAAAAGAATATAGTAAAATGAATAGTAAAGAAGAGAAATATATGAAACAATTTTAGAGATAGCAAAAGAATATAGTAAAATGAATAGTAAAGAAGAGAAATATATGAAAGGTAGAGAAAGAAAATTTCTTAATATCGATACTAGTTATCCTATAACTACCTATAATTACTACCTAAAACTGCCTATATCTACCTGTAACTAACAACCACCCCACAAAATTCCAATTCAATCCAGCCCAATCAAAACCAACCCAATCAGTGTTTAATCCAACCCCAATTAGTTCTGTCAGTGAAGACCATCCACCTTCTAAAAAGTTCAAGAAAGAAAAAAACAAAACTAGCAGTCCAAACCAAAAGCCCAAAATCCAAAACCCAAAAGCCCTCTAAAGGCTAAAGCCAAAAAGCCCTCTCAGTAAGCTCAGGCTTTCCTTTCTATTCCTGCAATTAAATGCCAACCACCAACCCAACACACTCCTAGCAGCCAACTTCTCCGCAACTGCCAGCCCTAATTTTCAGCAACTGCTAGCCTGACCAACTGATGCTGTCCCCCTTTATCCCCTTTTTCTACCTTACTTCCTGTCCCTATAGTTCTTCCTTCCTGTATTTATGGTTTCTACTTCCTGTCACTGTGGGCTGGTTAATCCCTACACATCTTTATGGTAAGAGGACCTCTAGGTTCCTCATTAAATTAAAAAAGGAATAAAAAATTCCTTTTTACAGTATGAATCGAATTTTTAGTGGATATTTACTCACATGGAGATGGGATTGGTTAGGACAAATCTATTTAGAAACAAAGAATTAAATGGAGAGGCATAGCTAAAGAAATACAATGAATTGTGGCATGAGGAGAGTTATGTTCTTGCACATCATTTGAAACAGACCTGGAATTTGGAACAAATGGTATGGGGGGGTGGGGAAGAGCATTGGACAGAGATAAGAAGTATGGGTTCTAGTTCTGGCTTCTTCCCCTCTCTAAGCCTTGGTTTCTTCATCTCCAAAATGAAGGAATTGGATTAGATGATCTTTAAGATCCTATCTTGCTTTAATATTCCATACTTTTACATTTGGCTGCTGTGTTCTGGCTAACGGTAGTTCTAAAGCATTATTTGGCAATAAGCAGCTCCTTCTTTGTATGCCTTTTCTAGCTACAGATCTCTTTTGTAGCAGAGGGAATTTAATAGGAACTTTATTTTCTTTTCTTTATAACTATCTTATGTAATATTAAGCTCAACAGACTCAATAATGAAGTTTGAGAAACAGATTACCTAGAATGGAGGCCTATTGCAGTAGTAATGAGAGTCTTGGTATTTGGACATCAGTTGGAACTCCCTATTTGCTGAAAGTACAACTAACCTGCCCTGGCCCTTCTCTTCTCCTATTACCATTTTACTTGGTGATCTCATAAGTTTCTATGGCTTCTATTATCCTTTCTGTGCTAATGATTCTTAGATCTGCCCTAACCTCTCTGCTGACTTTCAGCCTGGCATTTTCAACTGTTTATTGAACATCATCTTAAAATAAATATCATATAGACATCTAAAACTTAATGTGTTGAAAATGGAGCTTATAATCTTCTCCCCATAAATGTTCCCTCTGCCTATCCTTATTATGTAATAATTGACAGAGCTCTGTAACCAATGTTATGATAGAGGGGAGATAGAGTCTATGAGGTGAGACTCTCTTCTAGCTCTCCTCACACCGAATATACACTGGGAGACTTTGAGGGGGTGTCACCCCGAAACTGGGTGACCTGGATGTTTGTGCTGCCCCACAGGAGTTGGGGGCATGGCTTCCCTATAAGATGAGGTACGTGGTACCCCAGTCTGATTCTGAATGAGGGTGGGGTTCACATATGCCTCCCCTGAGGTCAGTCAACTTCACAGTGGGTGGTCTGGCTTCAAGATGGAGGTGGCCAGACCAAGCTGTGGTTCCCCTCTCCCTCGTTGTCTCTCAATCACTCTGGAACACTATCTGACTAATGAATAGCTTTTATTATTCACAATTCAGGAATTTGGGAAAGGGGTGAAGGGCAGAGGGATTTTGGGGTGCCCTCTTCTCTATTTCTATGAGGTCCGTTACTGGGTGGGAACCATTGGGGTTCTTCCCCTACCCCTTCTCCTTCTGTTTCTGTTTCTATCCTTTTTCTATAATTTCAAGGTTTGACTGAAAGGGGGTCTCTCAGCAAGGTTGGGTAATGGGCGAAGGAGATTAAGAGATCACTCCCAAAATGGAGTCCAAAGACTTAGGTGACTCAGTGTTTGAAGTCTTGCTGGGTGATATGCGATGGAATCTTTGACCAGGGAATCAGGGTTTCAATGTCCAAAGAAAGATCCTCAGGAAGCCCTCAGGACTGGATCCAAACTGGGATGTCCTCCTCCTCTCTCCCCACAGTCCTCCTCCAGAAGCCTTTTCCTCTCCTTCCTCCTCTGGAGAATTTTCCAGAATTCTCTCTGGTCTCTCAACTGTTAGTAACTGTCACCAACTGTCAGCCACTCCTTCTCTGGTTTCTTTTGTCCCATCTCCCTTGCACAAATCCCATCCTTACAGTTATTACTGTATAGGGCCCGCCCATACCTCCTAATCACCTAAAACTCCACAATCTCCACTCCTTATTGTGATACCTCAAATCCAATCCGTTACCAAGTCCTGTTGATTTTATCTTTCTAATATCTCTTTTGTCTGTCTCTTTCTTTCCTCTGACAGTGCTAGCCCCCTTATAAAGGTCCTTATCATCTCTTGCCTGGGCTGTTGCCTGCTGGTTGTTCTCTCTGCCATGATTCTCTCCCCACTCCAGTCCATCCTTTTCCACTCAGCTGCCAAAATGATCTTATAAATACTGATCTGACTATGTCACTCCCTCACTCAATAAACCCTACTGGCTCCCTATCACTTCCAGAAGTACATAAGAATCCTCTGGCATTCACAGCCCTTCAAAATCTCCAGAGGATAGGCATAATAATTGGAAATTATGGATTCAGAGTTAACCTTTTTGTAAAGAAAAACTCCTTATAATTTTAGAGCTATCCAAAAGTAGGAGAGGCTGCCTCAGAAGGTAGCGAAGTTTTCCCTTTTTTAAGTTTTCAAATGGAAGCTATATGACTGCTTGTTGAAATTGTTGTAAGGATTCTTGTTCAGATATGGGTTGTATGATAGCTCTCAGCCAACTTTAAAATGTTTCCTTATTGCTTAGATTTGATTTGGAAGCATTTACAAAAAAGTACATATCTCTGTGGTGAACACTTTCCTTTTTTTTTAAGACCATAATTTTTTTTTCTTTTTAAGAAGTTTTGTTTCCTAAAAAAAGTTTTCAGAAACAATCTGTTAAACTAGTTCTATCTTGTATTTTCAAGGTATTTAAAAATCTTTTTTTTTTAATAAATTTTCTCCTTTATTTTCTGTTATTCAGTATGTTTTAAGAAGCACTTTGATGTAGAAGGCAGGTGATTAGGATTGTTTAAAGTTTGAAGGGACCTAGAGAACTTATAGGCTGGAGATGTCAAACACACAGAAACGTCAGTGGTTCCCCCTCTTTTTACGAAAAAAATATGAACTCTTCTGTTTGGCCCTTCACAATCTATTTCTAACCTGTCTTTCCAAACAGATTACACAAGTATTCCTGCTTACATAGTCAATGAACTTCCTATTAAATGATACTTTACTTTGTACTAATATACCTTTATATGACCTTCCCCAAATCTAGAAGACCCTCTCTCCTTACTCCAACTCTTGGAATCACTAGTTCTCATCAAAGTTCTATTCAAATACCACTTCCTTCAAGAGTTCTTTCCTAATTCCCCCAATGGCAATTGCTCCTCCATTTACTGGGTATTTTGTACATAGTTTATATTGACTTAGCAGTGAACATGTTATATCCCTGTAGTAGAATTTAAGTTCCTTGAGAACAAGGCTTATCTTCTATATTAGTATCACCAACTCCTAGCATGTAGTAGGTATTTAAAAATACTTTTTTGTTTGATTGGTAGGTAAAGAACATAGAGTTTAGCCAGAGCAGAAAACTATTATGAAACAATGCTGGAAGGGTCTCCTTAATGACAAATCAACTTCCATGTGTTACTGAAGGCTCCAAGTTTTTAGTAGATGGTAATAAAAAGGGGGAATAATTTTTAGACCTGAGGAGCTTACAGTTTTCAAAGTTTGTGACTATGGGTAAGCTACTTCCCTTCTCTGGATCTCAGTTTCCTTAGAGTAAAATAAAATGAAGTTGCACTAGATGATCTCTCAAATTCCTTCCATTTCTAAGATTTGGACTGTTTCCTGCCTAGGATGCACAAATGCTTTCTTATTGCTTTGGCAAGCATGATGTGCCTTCTGGGTTATACTGAACACTTTAAAATTTATTTTACCACTTCCTCTAGTATCTAAGTTAATTTAGCATATATCCTTGGTACTCAGGGGCACTAGACTTTGTACCCCTTAAGTTTTACCTAATAAGGAAATGTTGTCAGAGTAATATTTGGTCAGAACAGTAAAACAATGCATTTACACAATAGTTCATTATTTACAAAGCTTAGAGACTTGACTGATTATCAGTATTGTCTATCCAGGAGAGTAAACTAGGTTAGGAATAGTTTGAAGCAGCTAGAAATAGTTAGTTCTGCTATAATGCTTATTTTGAAAATGTGAGTTTGTTCCAATCTTATTGGTATAGGATAGCAGGGAACAATTTGAGCGTAACGTAAATTTTAGATTTGCTTGTGTGTGGTTTTATTGGCAAGAATGCCATTACTTCATAATAAGATATAAGCTGCAACCCTTTGTCCATTTCCACAAGTACGTTTCAGGTCTCCTTCAAGGCAAAGTGCCATATTTATTGGATAAATTTTAGTGCAGTAGGATCTGTGGGCAAAGAAGTATTGGTGTATGCTCATTCACTTTATTTCTGCCATCCCTCACCCCACAATGCCTTCTCCTGTTCCTTCACAGGATTCAGAGTGAAAGCTAAGTGGCAGCCTGAGGGTGTAGATGCCACCTCTAATTATTGTAGTATTTATATATTTCTTAAGCATTTAATATGTATAACATTGTACTACTGTTTATTATTAGGTTCCTATTTTTTATGTCAATGACAAAGATTTTTTCTTTTTAAACCCTTACTTTTCATCTTAGAATCAATAACTATGTATTGGCTTCAAGACAGAAGAATGATAGGAGCTAGGCAATGGTGTTAAGTGCCTTGCCCAAGGTCACATAGTTAGGAAGTGTCCGAGACCAGATTTGAACCTAGAACTTCCAGTCTCTAGGCTCTGAGCCACCCAACTGCCTCCAATGACAAAAAGTTTTTAAATGTCATACTCTTAACTCCATGTTTCCCATAAGCCCTTGGTTTTTATTGTTTGATTTTACATTGCAGATATTTAAGAATGAATGTTGAATTGTGGCAGAGCTGACTGTTTTTGTTTTGTACCTTTCTAATGACTTTATTGTGGGGTACTTTGTATTAGAGTTATTGGTGTTCTTGTCTTATTTGACTTCTTAGAAGATGAGCCTCACCAGGTCAAGGGCTGTGTCTTGTGTTAACTTTGTATCTCCTCCAGTGCAGGGAACAGTGCTTTGTGTACTTAATAAATGTTGGATGAATGTTCTGACATTATAATCATCTGTATTTATAAGAACTAATTTTTAACAGTTTTCCTCCTTGACCCCTGTATGTTTGCCCTCTAGCCTGGTGCCTATCATTCCTACCTCTTATACTCTGTCTCATATTTAACCAACTGAGTTTGTGGACAGCTAGTAGAGATTAATGTGAAATCCTAAATAGGATCTTCTCAGCAAGTATAATTTAAAAATCAAAATGTTGTTAGGCATCACTAACACATCATTTATACATAGAATTTAGATGTGGAAAGCTTCACAGTGAATTTAGTGCTTAATTGCAGGGCAGTTTATGATCCACATGGCTGTGAAGGGGAAGTAGCAGTGGATTGAGTGTTAAGGGTGCCTGCCCTGCCATTTGCTAGCTTTAAATAACTTCTCTTTGGGTCTCAGTTTACACCTTTGTAAAGTGGAATAAGGTTAGCTGAGATCAAGGATTCCTAACTTGGGGTCTATGAATGTGGTTTAAAAAATATGTTGCTAATTTAAAATATATATTTAAAAACCCTTACCTTCCATCAGAATCAATACTGTACATTGGTTCCAAGACAGAAGAGTAGTAAGGACTAGGCAATTGGGGTTAATTGGTTGGTCCAGGATCACACAGGCAGGGAGTGTCTGAGGCCAGATTTTAACCAGGACCTCTTTAGGCCTGGATCTCACTACACTGAGCCACCTAGCTGCCCCACTAATTATATTTCAGCATAATTTATTTCCTTTGTAGTGCGATGTATTTTGTTTTATTGTATGCATTTTAAAAACATTATTCTGAGTAGTCAATAGGCTTCTCCAGATTGTCAAAGGGATCCAATGACATAAAAAACAGTTAAGAACCTCTGTTCTAAATTATCTTTCAATTCCTTTTTTATTTTCTGTGATTTTGTGGTTTCTTTAGGGAAATTTGATTGTAAGAATATGCTATACTAATTTATGATGACCAGTTTGTGGTGATGAAGTTCAGGTCCTATTTTCACATGTTCGTGATTTTATATTTCAATAGTTCTTCATATTACCTGCAGTTTATCCTCTTTATATCTCTCTTATGTGCATATTTTTTTATGTCATTTCCCCATTAGAATGTGAGCTCCATGACAGCAGAGAGAGACTATCTTTTTCCTTTTTTTTTTGGTATCTCTAGCACTTAACACAATGCCTGGCACTTGGTAAACACTGAAATGGTTGTTAACTTGACTTTGGTGCTTAGGTTCAAGGGCAACACCAGTTTTTGCCTTGGTGTCTTATCTCTGAGGCCTTTCTTTCCTGAACAGGTCTTGTTGAAATGAAAAGTTTTGCATACCCTGCACATTCTGCATTGTTGCTATTTTTCATTACTCCCTTTTATACACACTTTACAACAGTGAAGATAAAAGTAACATCAACAGTTTGTTTACTCTCCTTTTATTAATTGGCTAATTGGGGGATTGCCTTTAGAGTTTTTTCTATAGTAATAATCAGAGAAGCCAATTAGCCAGTCAATAAACGTTTATTAAGGGCCTATTATAGTCTAGGCACGGTATTAATCACTGAGGATACCAAAAATAAAGGTATAAGACAATGCCCTCTATCAGAGAGTTCACTCTCTTAATGGGGGAGACAACATGTAAACAACTTTGTACAAACAGGCCATGTAGGGGATAGATTGGAAATAAAAAGAGGGAAGGTACTAGAATTGAGTACTCCATTCTCTTTGTAAGAAAACCCCTAATTGGGTCATGAAGAGTCGTACTTGATCGAAATGACTGAACAACAACAGATGCTTCAATTGATAATTTTATACTTATAGGTCTTTTGCAAGATACTTTACATGATGTGATCAAAGGCTTTGCTGCAGTGATGTTGGCTCAGGATTGTTTCAACATCATTCGAGTAATAATAATGTGACATTTCTATAATCTCTTTAAAGTTAACAAAGTATTTTTCTTTTTTTTATTAGACATTTATTAATATTCGTTTTTAACCTGTTTACATACTTTATGTCCCTACTTTCCCCTCCCCCCCTTCTCCCCCCACCCATGGCCAACGCACATTTCCACTGGTTGTAACATGTGTCCTTGTTCAGGGTCTATTTCCCATTCATGTCCGCTTCAGCCCATGCATTCAAGCAATTGTTTATCTTATATGTTTCCTCTCCTGCAGTCCTTCCTCTGAATGTGGGTAGCATCTTTACCATAAATCCCTCAGAGCTGTCTTGTGTCATTGCATTGCTGCTGGTACAGGAGCCCATTATATTCGATTTTACCATAGTATATCAGTCTCTGTGTACAATGTTCTTCTGGCTCTGCTCCTTTCACTCTGCATCACTTCCTGGAGTTCTCTCCAATTTGCATGGAATTCCTCCAGTTTATTATTCCTTTTAGCACAATAGTATTCCATCACCCGCATACACCACAATTTGTTCAGCCATTCCCCAATTGAAGGACATACCCTCATTTTCCAGTTTTTTGCCACTACAAAAAGCGCAGCTATAAATATTTTTGAACAAGTCTGTTTATCTATGATCTCTTTGGGGTACAAACCCAGCAATGGTATGGCTGGATCAAAGGGCAGGCATTCTTTTATAGCCCTTTGGGCATAGTTCCAAATTGCCAGCCAGAATGGTTGGATCATTTCACAACTCCACCAGCAATGCATTAATGTCCCGATTTTGCCATATCCCCTCCAACATTCATTACTCTCCCCTTCTTTCATTTTAGCCAATCTGCTAGGTGTGAGGTGATACCTCAGAGTTGTTTTGATTTGCATTTCTCTAATTATTAGAGATTTAGAACACTTTCTCATGTGCTTATTGATACTTTTGATTTCTTTACCTGAAAATTGCCTATTCGTGTCTCTTGCCCATTTTTCAATTGGGGAATGGCTTGATTTTTTATACAATTGATTTAACTCCTTGTATATTTGAGTGATTAGACCCCTGTCAGAGTTTTTTGTTATAGAGATTTTTTTCCCAATTTGTTGTTTCCCTTCTGATTTTGACTATATTGTTTTTGTTTGTACAAAAGCTTTTTAGTTTAATATAATCAAAACCATTTAATTTACATTTTGTAATTTTCTCTAACTCTTGCTTGGTTTTAAAGTCTTTCCTTTCCCAGAGATCTGACAAGTATACTATTCTGTGTTCACTTAACTTATTTATAGTTTCCCTCTTTATATTCAAGTCATTCACCCATTCTGAATTTATCTTGGTGTAGGGTGTGAGATGTTGATCTAAACCTAATCTCTCCCATATTGTTTTCCAAATTTTCCAGCAGTTTTTGTCAAATAGTGGATTCATGTCCCAAAAGTTGGGCTCTTTGGGTTTATCATACACTGTCTTGCTGACATCATTAACCCCGAGTCTATTCCACTGATCCTCCCTTCTATCTCTTAGCCAGTACCATATTGTTTTGATGACTGCTGCTTTATAGTAAAGTTTAATATCTGGTACTGCTAGGCCCCCTTCCTTCACATTTCTTTTCATTATTTCCCTTGATATTCTTTTTTTTTTTTAACATTTATTAATATTAATTTTTAACATGGTTACATGATTCATGCTCCACCTTTCCCCTTCAACCCCCCCCCCCCCCC